>NC_134788.1:35117369-35208702 GCF_046742065.1 Oratosquilla oratoria
CTCACTCATCACTCTCATTTTCTTCGCATTTCCCACTGCAGCTATCTTTCCTTCCCTATCCTCCTTCACATTTAAAACCTCCCTAAAATATTCTGCCCATCTTCCCCTTACTGCTTTCTCTTCCATTATCATCTCTCCATCTGCACCTTTTACCTTTTCTTCTCTACTTGATTCGCCTCCTCTTCCTCTCTTAATTGTTTTCCAAATCATCTTTTTATTGCTTTCAAAATTTTCAGTCATACTCTTACCCCATTTTACCTCTGCTCTCCTCTTTGCCTCCTTTACCTTTTTCTTTATGTCTCTTTTATTTCTTTGTATGTCTCATATGACTTCCTTGTCCTATTTTGTAACCAATCTGTGTAAGCTCGCTTCTTCTCCTCTACAACCTTCTTCATTTCCTCATCCCACCATTCACTACCCTTCCTTCTATTTCCTCCTGTCCTTCTTGTTCCACACACCATCTTTGCACACTTTGTGACTCCCTCCTTGAACCATCCCCATTCCTCCTCCACACCTACCTCTACTCTATCCTTCACTCCCACCCACTCCTTCAGCTTCTTCTTGTACTCCTTCTTTTCATTTAAAGAGTTTACTCTAAGCACCTCCCTACCTTTTGTCCCTTTCCTCTTTCTCCATCTGTCCTCCACTCTCAACTTACCTTCCACCAGAAAATGATCTGATATTCCTCCACCCTCTCCCCTTAGCACATGTACATCCTTAACTCTTCTTATCATAATCCTATTTACCACTACATAGTCCATTAAAGCTCTATCTACCACCCTTCCATCCACCACCCTCTCCCATGTGTACTTATGCTTGACTTTTTTCTGAAACACTGTATTTGCTATCATCAACTCTTTTTCTAGACACATTTCCACCATCAACTCTCCACTACGATTTTTACCTGGAACTCCACATTTCCCAACCATTCCATCAATTGGATCCTTTCCTACCCTAGCATTAAGGTCTCCCAGTACTATTACATTTACACTTCTCCCTAAACCCTCTATGCACTCATTTAAATCTATCCAAAAAGCCTCCCTTTGTTCTACACTCTTCTCACTGCCAGGCCTATATGCACTTACAAAAACCCACATCTCCTTTCCCAGTTTCACCTTCATCCACATTATCCTTGAGGAAACCTCCTTCCACTCCACTACCCGTTTACCTATCTCTTCACTTACTAGTATAGCCACCCCTTCCCTCCCTCGCCCTCTCTTCACTCCTGATAACCTCCCACTTACACTCCCAAACTTTCAATTGCCCTTCCCTTTCAGCTTAGTTTCACTCAAAGCCAACATTCATCTTTCTTCTCACAAACATACTATCTCTTCCCTTTTACTCTCATCTGTACCACATCCACACACATTAAAAGACCCAAATCTTAGGGTGCTGGTCCGAGAACTTCCAGACCCTCTTATGCCTTTGCCTTTACTTTTAGGAATGTGCCCTGTGGGGCTACAAGGAGAAGGATGCCTAGTCCCAATCCCCGTCCCTTTCTTCTCGCCTCTTACGATCCAAGTGGGAATACTTGGTGGCAGTATTCTTTTCCCCCACCACAGAAAAAGAATACTCAGAGAAATGGTACAGGACAGCAGCAAGGGGTTGGGGGACAGTCGTAGTATAAAAGAGTCATCATTTCTCTATGAACAGAGTTTTCCTCTATCATAGACAAAATGATGTGTGGCTCTGGTCCGTAGGGGCGCCCCATATAGACCCTAAAGTATCGACTGCATGCTACTTTGCCACAATAACAAGCAGCCAATACCCCAGACGGGGTAATGATGTAAATCCTAATATCCACAAGACACCCAACAGGCTACTAGATTTGATTTTTTTTTCTTATAACAGTTTTCCTGTTGATTTCATTAAATTGGGTGTTCTGTTTCAATTAGAAAACACTTGCTTGTACCAACCCTAACCCCATACCAGTCATGTCTGGGGACTGCATTGGGAAATAAGTATTTAGAATTAAAGAGGAGTGCAAAGCCAGTGATTAATGAGAGAAACAAGGACAACATTGTTCAAATAAACGATGAAACAAGCGCAGTTTTCTCCAATTCTGACTATACCTAAGATCATAGAACACAATCACAGCAGGGTTCACTATTCTTTAAAAGATTATTGGGTTCATTATTCTTTACATTACTATAATCAGGTTTGCTGTTTTTTATATAGATATGTTAGGTTTCCTAATCTTGACATTATCTGAATTAGGAAAAAAGGAGGGTTGAGTTAGGTTAGGTTATGATGGGATAGTCATTCTGTAGTTAAGGATCATTGGGGTCACTGTTCTTGACATGATCCATACATACATACATATATATATATATATATATATATATATATATATATATATGTGTGTGTGTGTGTGTGTGTGTGTGTGTGTATATATATATATACATATATATACATATGTATATATACATATATATATATATGTTTAAAATAATGTGCATACTAATGACTGGATAATTTTAGATATTCACACACATGTCTGCAATCCTTCACTGTATCACTGGCTAGTCCTTAACATTCTAAGCGTTTTGAACCCCATATATAAATACAGCAAATTCAATGTCATGTCTGCAGTGACTTTTAAAACTCGAGGATGAGCATCTTTACATTTACCAAGAATTAGCTCAGTTTACATTACGTTACATCTCAAAGTTGCAATTTTTGTATCACCAACTAGTTTTTATAATTCTGAGTATTTTCAACCACAGGTATAAATTATACCACAAATCAATAGTAACATCAGTAGTGATTTGAAAAAAGGCAAATCAATTTCTACATACCTTATCCTACACTAACTCTTCATTTAATACTTGGAGGTGTTCTAAAACATCAGTATTTACTGTCCACTACTTCCTAGATCTTAAGGGGCTATTGAGATTTGAAATGCTCTTTTTATTTCGAGTATCCCAACCTAAAGGCAAAACAAAGACAAAGTTCAACCTCCCGGCTACGGACAGGCTCCTCAACAAAATTTGAAACGCTGGGTTTCTTTCAACGGAATAAAACCTAACTAGATCTCATTACTGACCTACAGCATTCTTTTTAAGATATCCATCACTAGACAGCTACAACCACAATGGCCTGCAACTCTCAGGCACCAATCAAGAACATTTTCGTTACCTGTGTGGTTTCCTTCTTTGTTTACGATCTTCGTGACGCTTCGGCGTCTAACAAATCTCCAAAAAAATTGAGATATTCTTGCAAATGTACAAGGGCACTTTTAGAAATGATTTTACGTAGCTTACTTTTACCTAACGAAAATATTAGTCACAACAAAACAAGAAAAATTTAAACCATAGGGTTGGGGTACTCAAAAAAATGAAAATAGCATTTCAAATCACAATAGCCCCTTTAGATATAGGAAGTAGTTGAGAGTAAATACCCCTTTAGAACACTCCCATGTATTGAATGAAGAGTTAGTGTAAGACTAGGTATGTATAAACTAGTTTGCTGTTTTTTCATATTACTAGTGATGTTACTATTGATTTGTACCTGGGGTTGAAAATACTCAGAATTATAAAAATTAGTTGGTGATATAAGAATTGCAACTTTGAGATGTAATGTAAACTGAGCTAATTCTTGGTAAATGTAAAGATGCTCATCCTAGAGATTTAAAAGTCAATGCAGGCATGACATTGAATTTGCTGTATTTATATATGCCAATGGTGTTCAAAACAGAATGATAAGGACTAGCCAGTGATATAGTGAAGGATTGGAGACGCGTGTAAATATATAAAATTATGCAGTTATTAGTGTACATTATTGTAATATATACATATATATATATATATATATATATATATATATATATATATATATATATATATATATATATATATATATGTATGTATATATATATGGATCATGTCAAGAACAGTGACCCCAATGATCCTCATCTAAAGAATGGCTATCCTATCATAACCTAACATAACCCAACCCTCCTCTTTTCCTTATTTAGATGTCAGGATCAGCAGACCCAACATATCTATCTCAAAAACAGCAAACCTGATTATAGTAATGTAAAGAATAATGAACCCAATAATCCTTTAAAGAATAGCGAACCCTACTGTGATTGTGTTCTCTAATCTTAGGTATGGTCAGAATTGGAGAAAACTGTGCTTATTTTATCCTTTATTTGAACAATGTTATCCTTTCTCTCATTAACCACTGTCTTTGCACTCCTCTTTAATTCTAAATACTTATTTCCCAACGCAGTCCCCAGACATGACTGGTATGGGGGTTGGGGTTGGTACAAACAAGTGTTTTCTGATTGAAACAGAACACCGAATTTAATGAAATCAACAGGAAAACTGTTGTTAAAGAAAATCAAATCTAGTAGCCTGTTGGGTGCTTTGTGGATATTAGGATTTACATCCTTAAGTGTAGTGTGACTTTGTTTTTTTCACCTAATTTACCTCAAGTTCATTATGTGAAGCTTTTGTAAACCAGTAAGGTGATATTTTCTAAAGTCAGGTATTATATACAAAATGCCACAAGACAGAGGTAATCCCTGTATAAAAGCACAAATAATTGCATACTATGCACTTCTATTTTATTTCCCAATACAGAAATAGAAAACTGTACATATAATGTTAAGTTAAATTAGGCAGATGACATTAAGATTGTTGATGCTCCAAGTTGATTGGATGTTGAAACTGGTACCTGTAAAGAATTCCTCATTTGATCTAAGGAGACTTTTTTGAAAATTCTTTTATGCCCATCTCCGATATTTTTATGTAGGTTGGCAGGTTGTATCCTGTGCAGTTATTGGCCACATTGTTGTCTTCCCTTTTTAGGGAATTTATTAGGGTGTCCATACTGAGGAGTGATTATTTTCCAATCAGAAATAATAATAATAATAAGATAGAATAACAGTTGTTTCGCTTTTCAAACTGTGTGTGATGTCTTTATATTACATTGGTCATACTCTGATTTGAGGCTTCAGTTCTAATCAGACAATTCTAATGTTTTCAAAAATTATGATTTATTCTTGTTATCATACTATATATCCATTTAATTTTTGTATAGTGTTAATGTACGCATGAAATAGAAGTGCAAAAATATACTTTTTGTGCAATTTTTATAAATGAAATACAAGTGCAAAATATAATGGTGATTTTATCCTTGATGCATAATATGAATTATTTATTCTATATCTATAGAAATTGTTTTATGATAATAAGCAAGAAAATGTAGGACTGTGGACATTGGCATGTGGCATTTTGTTGTATATCCTTTCCAGCTTGTCAGTTTCTGTATCAACGAATGAAGGTCTGAAGGAATGAAATAGTAGGCCTAATACCTAGAAATGGCGTGGATAATATGGCCGCCATTCTGATTAATACATTTCTTTTGGTTAGCTCTAATGATGGAATTTCTTTGTTGGTTTAATTTCTATAAAAAGGCTGTCAATATTTCCTTGCCGAGTTGTGATCTCTTCTCTTGTTCTGTTGAATTTGTTTTCTTCGTGAAATGTGCAAGATCATTTTGTGATGGATAATAGTTTATAATTAATTTATATACAGGCATTAGTCGTGAGAACTTTTGTGTTAGATAGTTTGAGTCATATGACTCCTCCATGAGCTCTAGTGTCACTGACAGTTCTGTATAGAATTATTTTTGACTGTTTTTATGTCATATCTTTCCTCGAGTGAGCCTTAGGGCAATATACCTTCGAAATTGGTTTGTAATATTGCTAGCAGTTATAGCTGGTACATGGATTGGACAGTGGCTCATGTCGGAGTTGGTCTGGCAACTATGTGTTTGTTTACATTGTAGTGAAAGAATAGAAAAGGGTAGTAGCCAACACCATTATAATGAGCAGTTTTCCAATTTTGGGGAGTTCCCAATATATGAACTTCATATGGTTGTGCATTGATATGACCAACTAAGTAATCAGTGACCAATACTAACAGTAGTCAAGTGGTGGTTGTAGGCGAGTAGCACGAATACATGCATGTGCACCTCCTCAAGGTTAGGCGGCGTGTTAAGCAGTATTTTGCCATGGGAGACAGGGCTAGGACACTGTCAACGGTTCCAAAGGGTTACAAAGGCGGGCCATGCCGACAGAAGACCTTTTGGTCCATAACTAGGTCGGATGCGAAAAAATGTATAGATGATAAAAATGATGAAAGAAAATAAAAATTGTATATAATAACAAATAGAATAAATAATACATAGGTATAGTTAAATGATAAACAAATAGTAAATAATGATAAACAGTAGTGGAGGACAAAATATTATGATAGGATGTAATGATACTGGAGAAAAGATCACGGTAGGATGTGTGTATGATGTGCATACATGTTTATGAGGGTAACCATTTCTATTTACAAAGGATTAAAAAAGAGGAGTATGCCGATAGGAGACCTTTTGGTCCATAACTAGGTAGGGTGCGAGAAAGCACAGCTATAAATGAACAAATAAATAGGAATAATGGTAACGTAAATAATGATTGGGTAAAGTTAAACAGCAAACCAATGTACGATCAAGTGTAAGTTCAAATCACTTGGGGTGCATCTTTGGTTATCAGGAATCAAAATCTTAGGGAACCTAACGGCAACTTGGGTTCAAGTCGATGACTTAGCGTCTGCTCATTGAGAGCGTTTACATGTTGTGCAAAGTCTGATTTTCGTGGTAAGACAGACATGTGAGGAAGCTTTAGCAAAGGGTTAAGATGATTTTGGGCCTTTTAGTATTTGGAGGTGCTCAGATAAGAGGGAGGGTGGAGGGGTGTGGAGTGTATTCAGGGATGGAATGTGTGGGAATGATTTTATGCCTTTCCCTTTTTGGCTACCTCCCTTGTAAGGGGGGAAAAGCCTCGGTATATGTATGTATGTATGTAGTATTTGGAAAAGGGTTTTGACAAAGTAGATGGAAAGGCACTGTGGGAGGTTTTACAGATATATGGGATAGGAGGAAAGCTGTTAATAGCAGTAATTTTTTTTATTTTTTTTTTATTTTTTTATTATTATTATTTTTTTTTTTACAAGAGTAGTACAACAAGTGTTCAAGCCACAAGGATCAATGAGAGGATATCACAGTTGTTCAAGCAACTGGAATACCACTTTCTTGATACTTGGTTTCTCTTTTCTAGGCGTCATGACCTTTACGTTTCTGATATAACCCACCGAACTCGCAGAGACAAAGATGTTCTTACAAAGTGGAGTTCCTCAGGGTTCCGTTCTTTAGCCACTTCTATTCATAGTATATATCAATGATATAGACCACGTACTGAAATCTATCATGTCCAAATTTGCTGATGTTACAAAACTGTGTGGAATGGCAAATGATCACTTAAACTAATGGTCTGAAAAGTGGCTAATGGAATTTTACACAAATGCAAGGTTATACACATAGGTAAAATAACAGTAAGTACGATTAGAAGTTTTTTATGAATTCATTAACAAAAGTGGATAGTGAAAAGGATCTCAGGTTAATTATCAGTAACTATCTCAAATCACCTAAACAATATAGCCTCTGAGAAAGCAAACAAGATTCCAGAACTGATTGCATGATCTTATGACTTCAACCACAATTGGAATATGCCGTTTTCTTATGGTCTCTGACTTTCATTAAAGACATTAACAGATTGGAAAAAGTACAGCGGCGAGCCACAAAACTGATTTCAAATATCAAAAAAAGAATTATACAAAAATCAATTATGGGAAAGGTGGAGACACGGGTCTTTATCTGAATATCGAGTTTATTCCTGACCGGTTTCGCTTACAATAGCTTCTTTAGAGGATTGTTTAATTAAAATCGATTAAAACATATGAATCTATTTTCTTTAAAAAGCGTAGACTCAGGTGACTTGATACAGGTCTAAGATTCTGAAAAGAATTGACAACATTAAAAGTGACATTTTTTCACACTATTGGTTATCATTTCTCAATTTGCTTATTATCATTTATCTGTCCATTTATTTACTATTTACCTGATAGGTTATAATTTAACTTTACCTATATATTTATTTTATTTGTTATTATTTTTCTTATCGTCATAGTTTTTTTCGCATCCGACCGAGTTATGGACCAAAAGGTCTCCTGTCGGCATGCTTCTCCTTTGTAATCCTTTCAAATTGAAATGGTTTGATGTAGGGGTGGGACATGGAAGCACCCACTCAGCAGGCGGGCGTAGTGTACCGCATTGGATGTTTGGATTGTGATGCAGATTACATAGGAGAAAGACAGAAGAAACTCGTCACTAGAATTGAAGAACAAAAACGGGCAGTTAAACGGAAAGATGCAGCCTCAGCACTTTATAAACACATGAACGAACTACAGCACAACGTTGACTGGGAAGGA
Organism: Oratosquilla oratoria; assembly: GCF_046742065.1. Taxonomy (NCBI): domain Eukaryota; kingdom Metazoa; phylum Arthropoda; class Malacostraca; order Stomatopoda; family Squillidae; genus Oratosquilla; species Oratosquilla oratoria. The sequence goes on from NC_134788.1 coordinate 35,125,694, forward strand.
GCGACTGCGTTACACAGAGACAGCTCGAAGAAAAGGAGATTATTCATAGAAGTGTGGACGATAAAAGAAATTAGCGTAAATAGGTGCATAGACTTAAATCCAATTACCTAGGCACTAGGAACGCAAGGACACTCAACATAACGTGAGAGAGTACATGGTGAACAAAGGTCACAGTGTGTATGAACGTGATTTAATTTATTTCACTTATACAAGTTATATTTTATTGTATTTATTCTTTTGTTAACATAGGAGAAAACATGGAGGGACGCTTTGTCTTCCTTTTTGTTTGCCGTTAGCCCAAAAAGTCATCTGCAAAACACTCCCTATGTGACGTATGCAAGACTTTGACATCAAAGCAAGTAATTGCTTTAATTGGCCTGGTTCTTCATCAGTTCGGAACGCCGCTGCCAAATTCGTAGATATTAATAAGGTGACGTATCAAACGTGTTCAGTGTTTGCATTATCTCATGCCAGATATGCAATTACTATAGACATAAACCGTTAGTCGATAAGATAATCTTAAAAGTTTGTTTTAGTACTGGTTGATTGAGGGGCAGGGTTGAATCCACCCTAACCCCGCCCCCCTCCATGCAGGTGACATTCCCTCTACGAGGTGCATCGTAGGTAATCAATAATTACTCCTTTGAGTAGGAGAGAAGTATGGAATTTCAACCCACAACTAGGCTAACAAAGTAAACACCGCTATAATGACTAGTTGGCCATTTTGATAGTCGATTTTAGTATGTGTTTTTAGGCAAATTATTCTTATAATAGAGGATGGCATGTATGAAATGGTTTGTGTGCAAAGCACTAACAATTCTACTATTACTTTTCTCTAAAAGTTAATCTATTATTTTCAGAAAGGTATCAACAAAGAAAACCCGATGTGGCATCTATAGCTCGGCTATCTCACAAATCTTAAACATCAAGTGATTGTCACATATATCACATGATGACCCATATAGTAGAGAAGCCTTTCCAGTGTGACTTGTGTGATTCTGCTTTCTTACAACAGCGTAATCTCAAACATCATATGATGACCCACACAGGAGAGAAGCCATTCCGGTGTGACATGTGTGATTCTGCTTTCTCATATAAGGGTGATCTCAAACGTCACATGATGACCCACACAGGAGAGAAGCCATTCCAGTGTGACATGTGTGATTCCGCTTTCTCACATAAGGGTGATCTCAAACATCATATGATGACTCACACAGGAGAGAAGCCATTTCAGTGTGACATGTGTGAGTCTGCTTTCTCACATAAGGGTGATCTCAAACGTCACATGATGACCCACACAGGAGAGAAGCCATTCCAGTGTGCCATGTGTGATTCTGCTTTCTCACTAAAGGTTGATCTCAAACGTCACATGATGACTCACACAGGAGAGAAGCCATTTCAGTGTGACATGTGTGAGTCTGCTTTCTCACGAAAGAGTCATCTCAAATGTCACATGAGGACCCACACAGGAGAGAAGCCATTCCAGTGTGACACGTGTGATTCCGCTTTCTCACGAAAGGGTGGTCTCAAATATCACATGATGATCCACACAGGAGAGAAGCCATTCCAGTGTGACACGTGTGATTCCGCCTTTTCACAAAAGCATGATCTCAAACGTCACAAGATGACCCACACAGGAGAGAAGCCATTCCGGTGTGACATGTGTGATTCCGCTTTCTCACAAAAGAGTAATCTCAAACATCACATGATGACCCACACAGGAGAGAGGCCATTCCAATGTGACGTATGTGATTCCTCTTTCTCACACAAGGGTAATCTCAAACTTCACATGATGACCCACACAGGAGAGAAGCCATTCCAGTGTGACATGTGTGATTCTGCTTTCTCACGAAAGGGTAATTTCGAAAGTCACATGATGACCCACACAGGAGAGAAGCCGTTCCAGTGTGGCATGTGTGATTCTGCTTTCTCACGAAAGGGTGATCTCAAACGTCACATGATGACCCACACAGGAGAGAACCCGTTCTAGTGTGACGTGTGTAATTATGCTTTCTTAAAAAAGGATAGTCTCAATCGTCACATGATGACCCACACAGGAGAGAAGCCATTCCAGTGTGGCACGTGTGCTTCCGCTTTCTCACAAAAGCGTAATCTCAAACATCATATGATGACCCACACAGGAGAGAAGACATTTCAGTGTGGCATGTGTGATTCTGCTTTCTCCCAGAAGAGAACTCTCAAAAGTCATATGATTACCCACACAGGAGAGAAGCCATTCGAGTGTGGCATGTGTGATTCTGCTTTCTCACGAAAGAGTTATCTCAAATATCACATGATGAACCACACAGGAGAGAAGCCATTCCAGTGTGACATGTGTGATTCCGCTTTCTCATATAAGAGTGCTATCAAACTTCACATGATGACCCACACAGGAGAGAAGCCATTTCATTGTGGCATGTGTGATTCTGCTTTCTCAAGAAAGGGTACTCTCAAAAGTCACATGATTACCCACACAGGAGAGAAGCCATTCCAATGTGGCATGTGTGATTCCACTTTCTCAATTAAGGGTGGTCTCAAACATCACATGATGACCCACACAGGAGAGAAGCCATTCCAGTGTGACATGTGTGATTCCGCTTTTTCACAAAAGGGTAATCTCAAACGTCACATGATGACCCACACGGGAGAGAAGCCATTCCAGTGTGACTTATGTGATTCCGCTTTCTCACGAAAGAGTTGTCTCGAACGTCACATGATGACCCACACAGGAGAGAAGCCTTTCCAGTGTGACTTGTGTGATTCCGCTTTCTCACAAAAGGGTAATCTCGAAAGTCACATGATGACCCACACAGGAGAGAATCCATTGTAGTGTGACATGTGTGATTCTGCTTTCTCACGAAAGGGTGATCTCAAACGTCACATGAGGACCCACACAGGAGAGAATCCATTGTAGTGTGACTTGTGTGATTCCGCTTTCTCACAAAAGGGTAATCTCGAAAGTCACATGATGACCCACACAGGAGAGAATCCATTGTGGTGTGACATGTGTGATTCCGCTTTCTCACGAAAGGGTGGTCTTAAACATCTCATGACTACCCATGCTGAAGAGAAGAAATTCCAGTGTAGCTTGTGCAATAAAGCTTTTTTCACGTAAGGGTCTTCTCAAACGTCAGGTCACATGATCACCCATACAGGAGAGAACCCATTGCAGTGTGACCAATGCAATAGATATTTTTCACGATAAACTGTTCTCAAATGTCACAAGATGATCCATACATGGTTAAGGCTTTTACAGTGTGTCCTGTAGGATGAAGCTTTTTGACATAAGGATGATTTGAAATAGAACGTGATGACCCATTCCGAAAAAATGCCTTTCCAACAGCTTGAACGAGCAGTATCTAAAAGCATATGATAATGAGTACAGTTGATACTCTAGGGTCTATGTGGGGCTCCCCTATGGACCAGAGCCTCACATTATTTTGTCTGTTACAGAGGAGGACTCTTTTTCCACAGAAATTATTACACTTTTATTATAATGCGACTGTCCCTCCGTTATGCTCTCCCCCAACCCCTTGTCACTGTCCTGTTCCACTTCTCTGAATGTTCATTACATTGTTTTCGCCTACCCTGTGGTAGGGGGACAGAATGCTGCCGCCAAGTACTACCACTTGGATCGTAAGAGACGGGGATTGGGACAATTAGGATGTGTGACGACATACGAGGGACGGACGAAGCCGGTGTCGAGGTTGAGTAATGGGATGGCGATCAGCTATAGCTTAGAGGAAGCGGTATACAGCTGGAGTAGTATGCATGAAAATATAGATGTAAATGCTACCACCGTCGCCGCCCTCGTAATCCTCACTTTGTGGATATGGCGACTCACTTCTGTTAGTTATAATCTTTTGTCCAGAAGAATGAAAATGTAGGAATCCCCCGGGAGGACATATACAAGGCCTAGCTCGAGTTGTGTGCATTACCCCCCCCCCCCTTCTTTGGGAGCGAGCGCCGCGGAGGGTAGGGCGAGGCGCGACTGACGTGAGCGCTATTTGCAATAGCTTCACAGACTTGTACATCGGTTATCATGCTTTCGCGGCTAGTGATCAATAGATCGAGTAAGATTCCATGTCTTGTGGCTTTTTTTTTTACATGTTGAACTAAGTAATTGTCACCGAGAAAATCCATCAAGCGACTACCTCTATGGCCGTGTAGGGTTATCCAGTCAATGTCAATAAAATTGAAATCACCCATTATCAATTAATAAGTCCCGGTTGCAGAAACTAGACAGTTCTTGAAACAACAGTTTGTCGCCTGCTGATGACAATGTCTTTGGCCTATATATTGCACCTACATTCGTTTTTGTTCATTTGTTTGGATAAGTTCTACCCACAAACTATCATATGCACCCTGTTTCACTTTCTCTAAAACGCAAGCATGGACATTGCTTTTAAGGTACAACAGAACCCCCCCGCCCACCTTTCTTGTGGTTTCTATCTTAATGAAAGTGTTTAAATCCCGCAATATCAAATTCAGCTTCAAACTCTCCACCGTTTAAACATGTCTCGGTTATTCCTATCATATCGAGATTTTCGCTTTTGACATATACGCCTGTATTTCTTGTATGTGCTATATAAAATGATTTGATAAAATAATAAAATGTGATGGTTTGTATGTACGGTGCAAATACACGATTGAAAATATACACAATCTCTGTGTTATTTGTTCCGTTTGGTATATGTATGTACTATATAGAATAGTTTGATGTGATAGTTTGTATGATATAAAAAGAGACATATTAAAATATTTGAGAAGGCAGTAAGAACTTCGGTGTTTGCTGCTAAACCCTCCCTTAGGTATTATGCTACCCCCTCCATGACTTCAATCCACCCTATCCGCTCTGAATAGGGTGAAATTCTGAATATTAATTTCTGCTTCTAGGATAGCTTCGTTAAGGTGAGTTTCTGTGAGGGCAATAAAGACAGTGCTCTCTTCTGCTGCCAACTCTTCAAGCACTGGTACTTTACACTGATTGCTTTGTGGGTAAAGCCCTCTGATGTTACCCACAAAGAAATAGTTTAGTGGCAGCTCCACCTCCCCATCAGCTTCCGTTCATGGTCGTCCGCTTGGACTAGTAGCCTCGTCATTATTATTTGTGACTGTTTTTCTAGTGCTAGCATTCGTTCCATGAGACGCTCTAAAAAGGCACTCTGGTCTGCTGCGGATGTTGCTGGGGCTAGGGTGATATTGGTCTGGCCATCTATTACTGCATCCTGGACCTGGTTTATTTGCCAGCTTTTGTCGGCACCATTGCTAGGTATACTTGGTTCAGTTGGTGGTTGTGATGTGGTAGGTTTGTGTGGACCTGGAGCTGCTTGTAGTCGGGAATGGGTTATAGGTTGTACCTTTTGGTCATTATCCATTCCTTGTGGTCTCTGGGTCTGGGTTCCCTTTATGTGAGGGAATCTGCAGTTCCTCTGGTGGCATGTTCCCTTGTGGAGAGAGCGTCTGCATACAAAGGGGGTGGAAGTGAACACATTTCCATCCCAAAGTGCATCCGGCCTCTTGTCTAGCCCATGCCTCATAAACTTTTGGCAGATTTTTGGATGTGACTCTTTGCATCCAATGCCCACTACACCATATTTACATTCATTCCTTAAGTAGTATCTGCATGCTTTTGGCTTCATCTTTGTTTGGGGATTCACTGGCCCTGTGTTAGACGGTGTAGATTACTGGACAGATACAATCGAGGTACCAGGTGTGTCCCTCTTCTCCTTCGGGTTGGGGTTAGCCGTGGGCAGTTTAGGGGCATCCCTTATCGGTGTTAGGGTTAACTTAACTATATCAGTCTGGCTGGAATTCGGGTTTTCTGGTGTACTACCTAGATTATCCTTTATGTTCTCCTTTGTTTGAGATTCCTGGTTAGATGTAGGCCTACTACCTAGTATTTGGCGCATCTTTCCCTTTGGTTGAGTACTACCTAGAATTTGGCGCATCTTTCCCTTTGGTTGAGATTCTTTGTTTGGTATTGGACTGTTGTCCGGTATGCTGTGTGTACTTACAATATGGGGCTTCACTAATATTCTCGATCCTTTGTTTGAGTTATTTGTTTTGGTGTGTCGCTTGTATGTGTTGGTGAAAGTGGGTTCTTCGATGCGTTCAGAGAGAGGCACTGATATCTCTTGCCAGTTTGCTCGTTTTGGGGAGTTGTTTTTATCCTGCCAAATTAAAGCGTCTTCCGCCTCCTTTGTTTCGTTCATCGCTACGTCGTCGTCCCCGTATGTCTTATCAAAACATTTTACACGTGTATTTTCTGTTTGTTTTTATGAAGAACATGATTTGATATAGGGGAAGCCCCGTGGAAAGGTACTGGATCCAATTAGGGCATCCATTGCAGCCTATGGTGTGATCAATGTCTCCGTCCGCGCCACACGAAGCGCAGATGTCTGTTTGTTGTGGTTGGGCGGAGTCAGCGGCCATGATGCTAAGTCGCTTGGGTTTGTTTACGAAATTGGATTTGCGGTGTTTCGCTTATGTGATACACTTCACTTTCACTTTCTCTCGACTGGGTCTTTGATTTTGTGCGTGTGGGTGTACTAATTTATTGGATAAACTCTTCAGAACAAATGTTTTTGGTAAGTAGGGGTAAACCATGTCAAAACATTTCTAAAAGTGCCTTTGTACATTTGAAAAATATTCGAAATAGTTTAGACATTTGTGTCACGAAAGTTGTAAGCAAAGAAGGAAACCACACAGGTAAAGAAAAGATTATTGTAGGCGTTTGCCAGACAGAGCCTACATTAGATTGATGCCTGGAAGTTGCAGGCCATTATGGCTGCAGCTGTCTAGGTGTTGGGTACTTTAGAATGCTGTAGGTTAGTAATGAGATCGAATTAGGTCTTGTTCTGTTGAAAGAAAGCCAGCGTTTCAAAAATTGTAGAGGGGGCTATCAAATAACAATAGCCCCTTAAGAATTAGGAAGTAGTTAACAGTATATGCTGATGTTTTAGAACAATTCCAAGTACTGAATAAGAATTTTGAATTAGGTGTGGAATTAGGTATATGTAAAGATGCATGCTAGTCTTTTCTAATCACCGCTGATGTTACTGTTGATTTGTGGTACTCCTCATATCTGGGGTTGAAAATACTCAGAATGTTTAAAGCTAGTCGTGATACAGGTAAAAATTGCAGACTTGAGATTTAACATAATTGTTGGTAACTATAAAGATGCTCTTCTGAGTGTTTTGAAAATCGTTGCTGATGTTACTATGAATTTACTGTATCTAAACATGGGCTGGCAGATGATATAGGGAAGGGTTGCAGACTGGCAAACATATATGAATACTTAAAATTATGTAGAATCATAACTATACATTATTGTAAAAGATATGTATGTATGGAAGAGAATGAAAATGATCTTGTATCAACTTATCTCGTATCGAATACACGAAACAAAATTAACAAATATCATTAAAAAAATCTATTTGCCATGAGGGAGAGAGGGACTGGGAAGGTTATATATGGTCAGAATAGGAGAATACTTTGCTTGATTTTTCATTTATTTGAACAGTGTTGTCATTTCTTTCATTAGCCACTGGCTTTGCATGCTTTTCTAAATTGCAATACTTATTTCCCAATGCACTCTCCAGATGGGGGTGGGGGTTTAGTACAAACAAGTGATTTCCAATTGAAATGGAACACCCAATTTGGTCAAATCAACAGGAAAACTGTTGGGAAAAAATATATGGATCATGTCAAGAACAGTGACCCCCAATGATCCTCATCTAAAGAATGGCTATCCCAACATAACCTAACCCAACCCACAGTATTCCCTAATTCAGATAATGTCAAGAATAGCGAACCCAACATATCGAAATCAAAAACAGCAAATCTGATTGTACTAATGTAAAGAATAACGAATCCAATAATCTTTTAAAGAATAGCGAACCCTGCTGTGATTGTGTTCTCTAATCTTAGGTATGGTCAGAATTGGAGAGAACTGTGCTTGTTTCATGGTTTATTTGAACAATGTTGTCCTTGTTTCTCTCATTAATCACTGTCTTTATACTCCTCTTTATTTCAAAATACTTATTTCCCAATGCAGTCCCCAGACATGACTTGCATGCTTCTGATTGAAACAGAAGACCCGATTTAATGAAATCAACAGGAAAACTGTTGTAAAAAAAAAAAAATCAAATCTAATAGCCTGTTGGGTGTTTTAAGGATATTGGGACTTAAGTGTAGCTTGACTTTGGATAATGTAATACCTGGTACATCATTTTTTCTCATGATTTACCTCAAGTTCATTATGTGAAGCTCTTGTAAACCAGTAAGGTGGTATTTTCTAAAGTCAGGCATTATCTACAAAATGCCACAAGACAAAGGTAATCCCTGTATAAAAACACAAACAATTGCGTATTTTGCACTTTTATTTTATTTCCAAACACAGAAATAGGAAACTGTGCATATGAAATTAAAATAAATTAAGCTGATGACGTTGAATTATTGATGTTCCAAATTGATCAGATGTTGAAACTGTACCTGCAAAGAATTCCTCATTTGATATTGGGAGACATTTTTGAAAGTTCTGTTAGTCCCATCTCCGACGTTTCTATATAGGTTGGCAGGTTGCATCCTTGTGCAATTATTGGCCACATTATTGTCTTTCCTTTTTAGGGAATTAATTAAGGTGTCCATACAGAGGAGGTATTATTTTCCAACCAAAATAATAATAGTAATAATGATAAAATGAGAAATAGAATAATAGTTGTTCCACTTTTCATACTGTGCATGATGGCTTTATATTACTTTGGTCAAACTCTGATTTAAGACTTCATTTCTAATTGGACAATTCTAATGGTTTAAAGTTTTTTTTATATCTATTCTTGTTTTCATACTATATTTACTTAATCTTTTATGGTTTTAATGTAAATATGAAATAGAAGTGCAAAAACATACTTTTTGTGCAATTTTGATAAATGAAATAGAAGTGCAAAATATAATGGTGAATTTATCCCTGATGCATAATATGAATTATTTATTCTACATCTATAGAAATTGTTTTATTAATAAGCAAGAAAATGTAGGACTGTGGACATTGTCATGTGGCATTTTGTTGCATATCCTTTCCAACTTGTCAGTTTCTGTATTAATGACCATTTCTCTCATGATTCTATAGATGGTCAGTAGGTCACCTATTTTTCTTCTTTGTTCCAGAGTTGGCGTTTCCAACTTTAACAATCTCTTCATATGGCAGTTTTGAAAATGTTGGGGCCATATTCCTAATTGCTGTTCAGATTCTTTAAATTTTCTTTACATTCTTTTTAGTACTGGGTGTCCATAATGTTGCTGTATACTGTACTCCCGTTTTGGCCTTATCAGTGTGATTACTAGTTTCTTTACCATTCTTTCATCCAAGTAGGTAAAGGCCCCCTTTGTTGGTCATAGCAGTTTTTTCTATCTGTTTATCAGGTGCCATGTCCTTTGTGATAATCACTCCAAGGTCTTTTTCAGAACTCACTACTTTCTTTACTTCCTTTGTACCGATTTTATATTGTTATAATATTCTGTGAGTAACCTGGTTTACAAATATCCTTTTTGTAGTGACAATTCTGAATTACAGACATTTTCTTAGCTAGTGAAACTTCACAAAATTATTTCAATGCTTCATGGAGCACAAAAAAAATAGAAATACATACACATACATACATATACCAAGGCTTTTTCTACCTCTCAAAGGAAGTAGGCTAAAAGAAAAAGGCATAGAATCATTCCCACCCATTCCATCCCTAGATACACTCCACCCCCCTCCACCCTTCCTCTTATCTTAGCACCTCCTGGATGACGGGTCATCCCTGCACCCTGTCCACTGCCCTGGGTCAGAGGCAGCATCGCAAGTCACAGCACATCCACAGCAAGTCTGCTTCATTAAGATGAAAATAAAATAAAAGCATGGCACAAGTAGAGAATATTGTTAGGGATCTTACAATTTTTAAGGTTATCATTAAAGATTATACTCTCTGTTAAGTTATCTAGAGAAAGGATATAATTTAGTGGTTATAACCACCCTCTCCCCTTAGTACATGTGCTAAGGGGGGAGGGTGGGGGAATATCAGATCATTTTTTGGTGGAAGGTAAGTTGAGAGTGGAGGATAGATGGAGAAAGGAGAGGGACAAAAGGTAGGGAGGTGCTTAGAGTGAACTATTTAAATGAAAAGGAGAAGGAGTACAAAAAGAAGCTGAAGGAGGAGTGGGAGGGAGAGAAGAATAGAGTAGAGCTAGGTGTGGAGGAGGAATGGGAATGGTTCAAGGAGGGAGTCACAAAGTGTGCAAGGATGGTGTGTGGACCAAGAAGGACAGGAGGAAATAGAAGGAAGGGTAGTGAGTGGTGGGATGAGGAAACAAAGAAGGTTGTAGAAGAGAAGAAGCGAGCTTTCACAGATTGGTTACAAAATAGGACAAGGGAGTCATATGAGAGGTACAAAGAAAAGAGAAGTAAAGCAAATGGTAAAGGAGGTAAAGAGGAGAGCAGATGTGAAGTGGGGTAAGAGTATGACAGAAAATTTTGAAAGTAAAAAGATGTTTTGGAAAGAAACTAAGAGAGGAAGAGGAGGCGAATCAAGTAGAGAAGGAAAGGTAAAAGGTGCAGATGGAGAGATGATACTGGAAGAGAAGGCAGTGAGAGGAAGGTGGGCAGAGTATTCTAGGGAGTTGCTAAATGTGAAGCAGCTTTCCGACAAAAGAGTGCTCTAAAACACCACACAATGACCCACAGTGGGGAGAAACCTTTCCAATGTGACCTGTGTGATGTAACTTTCTCACGAAAGGAGCACCTCAAACGTCACATGATGAACCACACTAGACAGAAGGCTTTCAAGTGTGGCCTGTGTGACGCAGCTTACTCATGAAAAATTGCTCTCAAACATCACATAATGACCCACAATAGAGAGAAGCCTTTCAAATGTGACCCGTTTGATGCAACATACTCGGAAAAGAGTGCTATTCAATACCACATTATGACCCACACTGGAGAGAAGACTTTACAGAATGACACGTGTGATGCAGCTTTCTCACGAAAGAGTGATCTCAAATATCATGTGATGACCCACAGTGGACACCAATAAAAACTTCACATTCTGTTTTGTTTTTTGTTTTTTTTAACTCTTTTTGAGCTTAGATATAATAAGGCAGTTGAACCCTAGGTTAAGTAGTTCCTCTTGGTCAGGGGTGAGAATCTTGGTTGAATTAATGTAACCGTTGAAATGGCATGGATAATATGGCCGCCATTCAGATTAATACATTTCTTTGGATTAGCTCTAGTGATGGAATTTCTTTGTTGGTTTAATTTCTATAAAAAGGCTGTCAATATTTCTTTGCCAAGTTGTGGTCTCTTCTCTTGTTCTGTAGATTTTTTTTTTGTGAAATTTAAAAGATCATTTTGTGACGGATGATAGTTTATAATTAATATAAATGCGGGCATTTGATTGAGTGCAATAATTTCCATCTGATGATCTGAATGAGTCGTGAGAACTTTTGTGTTAGATAATTTGAGTTATATGACTCCTCCATGAGCTCTAGTATCGCTAATAGTTCTGTATAAAAAGATTTTTGACTATGTTTTTCTGTAATATCTTTCCTCAAGTGAGTCTCAGGGCCATATACCTTCGGTATTGGTTTGTAATATTGCCAGCAGTTATAACTGGTACACGGATTGGACAGTGGCTCATGTCGGAGTTGATCTGGCAACTATGTGTTTGTTTACATTATAGTGAAAGAATAGAAAAGGGTAGTAGCCAGCACCATTATAATGAGCAGTTTTCCAATTTTAGGGAGTTTCCAATATATGAAATTCATGTGGTTGTGTATTGATATGACTAAGTAATTGGTGACCAATATTAACAGTAGTCAAGTGGTGGTTGTTGGCGAGTAGCACTGATATATGCATGTGCACCTCCTCAAGGCTAGGCGTGTTAAGCAGTATTTTGCTGTGGGATACAGGGCTGGGACACTGTAAACGGTGTGGGTATGATGTGCATACATGTTTATGAGGGTAACCATTTCTATTTACAAAGGATTCAAAAAGAAGAGTGTGCCGATAGGAGACCTTTTGGTCCATAACTAGGTCGGGTGCGAGAAAACATAACTTTAAATGAACAAATAGATAGAAATAATAGTAACATAAATAATGAATAGGTAAAGTTAAACAACAAACAAATGTGCGATTAAGTACAAGTTCAATTCACCCGGGGAGCATCTTTGGTTATTAGGAATCAAAATCTCAGAAGGAACCAGCAACTTGGGTTCAAGTCGATGACTTAGCGTCTGCTCGTTGACAGCGTTTACATGTTGTCCAAAGTCTGATTTTTGTAGTAAGACAGATATGTGAGGAAGCTTTAGCAAAGGGTTAAGATGATTTTGGACCTTTTAGTATTTGGAAAAGGGTTTTGACAGGGTAGACAGAAAGGCACTGTGGGAGATTTTACAGATATATGGGATAGGAGGAAAGCTGTTAACAGCAGTCAAGATTTTTTCTACAAGAATAGTACAGCCTGTGTTAAAGCCATAAGGATCAATGAGAGGATATCACAGGTGTTTAAGCAACTGGGATACCACTTTCTTGATACTGGGTTTCTCTTTTCTAAGCGTCATGCCCTTTATGCTTCTAATATAATCCACCGAACTCGCAGAGGCAAAGATGTTCTTACAAAGTGGAGTTCCTTAGGGTTCCGTTCTTTGGCCACTTCTATTCATAGTATATATCAATGACCACGTACTGAAATCTATCGTGTCCAAATTTGCTGGTGATACAAAACTGTGGAATGGCAAATGATCACTTAAACTAATGGTCTGAAAAGTGGCTCATGGAATTTTACACAAATGCAAGGTTATGCACATAGGTAAAAGTAACAGTAAGTACGATTACAAGTTATAAATTCGTTAACAAAAGTGGATAGTGAAAAGGATCTCGGGTTGATTATCAGTAACGATCTCAAATCATCTAAACAGTATATTTCAGGCTCTGAGAAAGCAAACAAGATTCCAGAACTGATTGCGTGATCTGATGACTTCAACCACAATTGGAATATGCCGTTTTCTTATGGTCATCGACTTTCATTAAAGGCATTGACAGATTGGAAAAAGTACAGCAGCAAGCCACAAAACTGATTCCAATTATAAAAAATGAAGCATACGAAAATCAATTAAAACATATGAATCTATTTTCCCTAAAAAGCGTAGGCTCAGGTGACTTGATACAGGTCTAAGATTCTGAAGGGAATTGACAACATTAAAAGTGACATTTTTTCACACTGTTGGTTATTATTTCTCAATTTGTTTATTGTTATTATTTATATGTCCGTTTATTATTATTTACTATTTACCTGATAGGTTATCATCTAACTTTACCTATTTATCTATTTATTTTATTTATTATTTTATTTATCATAATTGTAGTTTTTTCGCATCCGACCGAGTTATGGACTAAAAGGTCTCCTGTCGGCATGTTTGTCCTTTGTAATTCTTTCAAATTAAAATGGTTTCATGTAGGGGTTGGACATGGAAGCACCCACTCAGCAGGCGTGCGTAGTGTACCGCATTGGATGTTTGGATTGTGATACAGATTACATAGGAGAAACGTATAAGAAACTCGCCACAAGAATTGAAGAACATAAACGAGCAGTTAAACGGAAAGATGCAGCCTCAGCACTTTATAAACACATGAACGAACTACAGCACAACGTTGACTGGGAAGGAGTGACTGCGTTACACAGAGACAGCTCGAAGAAAAGGAGATTATTCTTAGAAGTGTGGACGACAAAAGAAGTTAGCGTAAATAGGTCCATAGACTTAATTCCAATTACCTGGACACTAGGAACACAAGGATACTCAATATTACGTGAGAGAGTACATGGTGAATAAAGGTCATAGTGTGTATGAACGTGATTTAATTTATTTCACTTATACAAGTTACATTTTATTGTATTTATTCTTTGTTAACATAGGAGTAAGCTTGGAGGGACGCTTTGTCTTCCTTTTTGTTTGCCGTTAGCCCAAAAAGTTATCTGCAAAACACTCCCTATGTGACGTATGCAAGACTTTGACAGCAAAGCAAGTAGTATGCCTCTGCATTAAAGGTTCCTTTAATTGGCCTAGTTCTTCATAAGTTCGGAACGCCGCTGCCAAATTGGTAGATATTGATAAGGTGACGTATCAAACGTGTTCAGTGTTTGCATCCTTTCATGCCAGATATACAATTACTATAGACATAAACCGTTACTCGATAAGATAATCTTAAAAGTTTATTTTAGTACTGGTTGATTGAAGGGCAGGGTTGAGTCTACCCTAACAACCCTCCCCCCCCTCCATGCGGGTTACGTTCCCTCTACGAGGTGCATCGTAGGTAATTAATAATTACTACTTTGAGTAGGAGAGAAGTATGGAATTTCAACCCACAACTAGGCTAACAAAGCAAACACCGCTATAATGACCAGTTGACCATTTTGATAATCGATTTTACTATGTGTTTTTAGGCAAATTATTCTTATAATAGAGGATGGCATGTATGAAATGGTTTGTGTGCAAAACACCAACAGTCCTACTATTACATATTTCTAAAAGTTAATCTCTTTTTTTTTCAGAAAGGTATCAACAAAGAAAACCAGATGTATCATCGATAGCTCGGCTATCTCACAACTCATCTTAAACATCAAGTGATGGCCCACACAGGAGAGAAGCCTTTCTAGTGTGACCTATATTTTGCAAAAGATTGTCACGTATATCACATGATGACCCACATAGTAGAGAAGCCTTTCCAGTGTGACTTGTGTGATTCTGCTTTCTCACAAAAGAGTTATCGCAAATATCATATGATGACCCACACAGGAGAGAAGCCATTTCATTGTATCATGTGTGATTCCGCTTTCTCAGGTAAGGGTCTCCTCAAAAGGCACATGATGACCCACACAGGAGAGAAACCATTCCAGTGTGAGATGTGTGATTCCGCTTTCTCACGAAAGGGTGATCTCAAACTTCACATGATGACCCACACAGGAGAGAAGCCATTCCAGTGTGACATGTGTGATTCCGCTTTCTCACGAAAGGGTCATCTCAAAAGTCACATGAGGACCCACACAGGAGAGAAGCCATTCCAGTGTGACCTGTGTGATTCCGCTTTCTCACAAAAGCGTGATCTCAAACGTCACATGATGAGCCACACAGGAGAGAAGCCATTCCAATGTGATATGTGTGATTCCGCTTTCTCACAAAAGCGTGATCTCAGATGTCACATGATGACCCACACAGGAGAGAAGCCATTCCAATGTGACATGTGTGATTCCGCTTTCTCACTAAAGGTTAATCTCAAACATCATATAATGATCCACACAGGAAAGAAGCCATTCCAGTGTGGCATGTGTGGTTCCGCTTTCTCACGAAAGGGTAATCTCGAAAGTCACATGATGACCCACACAGGAGAGAAGCCTTTCCAGTGTGACTTGTGTGATTCCGCTTTCTCACAAAAGCGTGATCTCAAACGTCACATGATGACCCACACAGGAGAGAAGCCATTCCAGTGTGACATGTGTGATTCCGCTTTCTCACAAAAGGGTAATCTCAAACATCACATGATGACCCACACAGGAGAGAAGCCATTCCAGTGTGACATGTGTGATTCCGCTTTCTCACGAAAGGGTGATCTCAAACTTCACATGATGACCCACACAGGAGAGAAGCCATTCCAGTGTGACATGTGTGATTCCGCTTTCTCACAAAAGGGTAATCTCAAACATCACATGATGACCCACACAGGAGAGAGGCCATTCCAGTGTGACGTATGTGATTCCTCTTTCTCACATAAGGGTAATCTCAAACTTCACATGATGACCCACACAGGAGAGAAGCCATTCCAGTGTGACATGTGTGATTCCGCTTTCTCGCAAAAGGGTAATCTCGAAAGTCACATGATGACCCACCCAGGAGAGAAGCCATTCCAGTGTGATACGTGTGATTCAGTTTTCTCACAAAAGGGTGATCTCAAACGTCACATGATGACCCACACAGGAGAGAATCCGCTGTAGTGTGACATGTGTGATTCCGCTTTCTCACAAAAGGGTGTTCTCAAACATCACATGACTACCCACGCTGAAGAGAAGACATTCCAATGTGGCCTGTGCAATAAAGCTTTTTTTCTCGTAAGGATCTTCTCAAACGTCACGTCACATGATGACCCATACAGGAGAGAACCCATTGCAGTGTGACCAGTGCAATAGATATTTTTCACGAAAAACTTCTCTGAGCGCTATTTGCAATAGCTTCACAGACTTATACATCGGTTATCGTGCTTTCGCGGCTAGTGATCAATAGATCGAGTAAGTTTCCATGTCTTGTGGGCTCTTTTACATGTTGAATTAAGTATTTGTCAGCGAGAAAATCCATCAAGCGACTACCTATATGGCCGTGTAGGGTCATCCAATCAATGCTAATACAATTGATATCACCCATTATGAATAAAGTTCCGGTTGGAGAAACTAGACAGTTCTTGAAACAACAGCTTGTCGTCTGCTGATGATAATGACTTTGGCCTATATATTGCAACTACATTCATTTTTGTCCATTTGTTTGGACCCTCAAACTATCATATGCATCTTGTTTCACTTTAGAACAGAAGCATGGACATTGCTCCTAACGTACAACAGAACACCCCCACCTTTCTTGTGACTTATATCTTGATGAAAGTGTTGCAATCCCACAATTTCAAATTCAGCTTCAAAGTCTCCACCATGTCTCGGTTATTCCTATTATATCGAGATTTGCGCTTTTGACATATACGCCTGTATTTCTTGTATGTACTATATAAAATAAAAAATGTGATGGTTTGTACGGAGCTGCCTAGTGTAGGCCTTATGGTCTCTTGCAGTCTCCTTTATTCTTATGTTCTTATGTTGTATGTGTGATATAAAAAGAGTTATATTAAAACATTTTAAAAATGTGAATTGTTGTGGTATTTTTCCATTAACCTCTTCGGTACGAGTCAAATGATCGCGGGAAGCATCAGCTGCCTGATGCACGATGATGCATCGCCATACTCGCGTTATACAGCAGTATTACTCGTTGCCAGAGAAGTGACATCGAACCCCAAGGGTTTCTAACAAAAGATTGGAAAGGCGGAGCATGCCGGCATGAGACCTTTTGGTCCATAACTAGGTCGGATGCAAAAAAGAAAAAAAAAGTATAGTAATGATAAATACATATACCAAAGGCTTCCCCTTACATATATTCCACTCCCCTCCTCCCTCCCTCTTATCTTGGTACCTTCTGGATGACGAGTCATCCCTGCATCCCGTCCACCGCCTTGGGTCAGAAGCAGTGTCGCAAGACACAGCACATCCACAGCAAGGCCGCTTCATAAATTCGGCAACCTCCCCTCTCCGTCCCCTCATGCAGAAAAGGAGAAGGCGGGGAGAAATCCCTTCGGGTTGTGTCAATTTTTTTCTCATACTTCCTCATCCCCCACCCACTTCCCCTCGTGCATTACGGCATCATCTATACACAGCCCTTCTCCATTCACCCCTATCTTCTGTCCTCTCCCGTCCTTCCTCCACAGACATTCCTCTCTTTTGTAATGCCCCTTTCACCCCATTCATCCATCTCATCCTAGGACGCCCCCCCCCCTATTCACTCCATCCACCTCCTCAATCCCTCCTCTGATCCCGCTACAACCGCAGTGTCGTCAGCAAACAACTACTGGCTTATTTCCCACTTTTCTCCATTTTCTTTAACCATCTCCAACCCCTGACCCACTACCCTTGCATTCACCTCTCGCACCACCCCATCCATGTAAAGATTGAACAGCCAGCGCGACATAACACATAACACATCCCATTCACTCTCTCCATTTCTAATCCTAACAAGCTCTACTACTCTCGTAAAAACTCTTGACTGCTCTTAACAGCTTTCCTCTTATCCCATATATCTGTAGTACCTCCCACAGTGCCTTCCTGTCTACCCTGTCATAAGCCTTTTCCAGATCCATAAAAGCCAAAAAAACATCATTACCTTTTTCCTATAGCTTTCTCACATATCTGTCTTACCACAAAAATCTGATCTACACAACCCCTACCTGTCCTAAACCCACACTGTTCCTCACCAATCACTCCCTCTGTTCCTCTCCTAATCCTCTCAATCAAGATCCTCCCATAAGCCTTCCCAACTACACTTAACAAGCTAATCCCTCTGAAACTACTACATTCACACTTGTCCCCTTTTCCCTTGTAAAGAGGAACTATACAGGCACTCCTCCAGTCCTCCGGTACTCTACCCTCTTTCTAGCAAACATTAAATAACCTCACCAACCAGTCCACCATCACTTGACCTCCCTTTTTCAGACATTCTGCATGGCATCCATCCAGACCAGGTGCCTTACCTGCTTTCATCATCTTAACAACTGCCTTCACCTCATCCTTCCTTATTTCTCCTCCATTCTCCTCACTCATCACTCTCATTTTCTTCGCATTTCCCACTGCAGCTATCTTTCCCTCCCTGTCCTCCTTCACATTTAGCAACTCCCTAAAATATTCTGCCCATCTTCCCCTTACTGCTTTCTCTTCCATTATCATCTCTCCATCTGCACTTTTTACCTTCCCTACTTGATTCGCCTCCTCTTCCTCTCTTAATTTCTTTCCAAAACATCTTTTTATTACTTTCAAAATTTTCTGTCATGCTCCTACCCCATTTCACATCTCTCCTCTTTGCAACCTTTACCTTTTGCTTTACTTCTCTTTTCTTTTCTTTGTACCTCTCATATGACTCCCTCGTCCTATTTTGTAACTAATCTGTGAATGCTCGCTTCTTCTCTTCCACAACCTTCTTTGTTTCCTTTGTTTCCTTTTTTGGTGGAAGGTAAGTTGAGAGTGGAGGATAGATGGAGAAAGAGGAAAGGGACAAAAGGTAGGGAAGTGCTTAGAGTGAACTGCTTAAAGGAGAAGGAGTACGGAAAGAAGCTGAAGGAGGAGTGGGAGGGAGTAAAGGATAGAGTAGAGCTGGGTGTGGAGGAGGAATGGGGATGGTTCAATTAGGGAGTCATAAAGTGTGCAAGGATGGTGTGTGGAACAAGAAGGACAGGGGGAAATAGAAGAAAGGGTAGTGAATGGTGGGATGAGGAAACAAAGAAGGGAGAGGTTATAGCCACATAAAACCTTCGGACATTATACATACATACACATTCAATTACACATGGAAATCTTAGTGGTAATAAGAAAAATACATACACATTCATATACACATGGAAATAAGAAAGGTAATAGTAACACAAAACAAAACAAAAAATCCAAAAGAGCAAAACCATGTGGCCGAAAGGTCCATAGGATATTTGGTACAATTAGGAAACTTGGTACTGCTTAAATATCCTATGATTATAAAATTGTTAAACCAAAACACAAGTTAATATTATTATCAAATTGTACAAAAAAAGAAAAGAAAAAAAAAACAGAACACAATATTTAACAGAAATAAAAAAACTGGAAAGGTTGTAGCCACATAAAACCTCCGGACGTTATACATACATACGCACTCATATACACATAGAAATATTAATGGTAACAGTAAATGAAAAAATATATACATACACATTAATATGCACATAGAAATAATAATAATAACAAAAATACAAAAGAACAAAACCATGTGGCCGAAAGGTCCACAGGACATTTGGTACAATTAGGAAATTTGGTACTGTTTTACTATCCTATTAACTATAAAATTGTCTAGTTTAAATAAACCTAAACTCAAGTTAATATTATTATCAAAATTGTTCTTTATGAAACAGGATTCAATGATGTTCCTATCTATAGCTGAATTACAATCAACAATTTTCTTGACGTTGTCCCAGTCAATGTTGTGGTTTGTGTCCCTAACATGGACAAAAACTCCACTGGACATTTGGCCCGTCCTTATACTGTACCTGTGTTGTTTCATCCTAATATTTAATTCTTTGCCTATTAATACTAAGGTTTCTGTTTTTTCATCCATCTTTTTAAGAGCTTATAGAATTTGTGGTCCAGAATTTTTAGACCAAGAAATAGGAAAAATATATGACATTGCATCGGGTTTGAAATATCCAAAATATGTTATAGATAAAGCACAACATAGAGCCAGGAAGTCTTATTTCAATACAACCCAAAAAGTAATTCCCTTTCATGATAATCTTGTAAGACTTCCTCGCATCATTAAGGAGTTACTTGTTACACTTGAGGAAAATACAAAACAGTTAAGACGAGACATAAAAACATTTACCACCTTTCATTCTTATGGCAATGGTAGGATTTCATGGTGTCATTTCTAGCAATAACGTTCTTTTATTTGCTCATTTCCCACTAATATGTAGTTACCAGGTCTGTTTATGACCATAACAAGCAAGTGCCTTATTGGCCCTCGAAAGGATTTGAGTTTAACACCCCTGCTATCAATACATACACTCCCACTTGCCGATTTGATATGCTATCTCTAGAAAAATAAGCCTCCTTAATTAAGGGATTATGGATTAGAAGAGGCAGTTCCATGTCAATGGGTGGTAATGGATATGGAACTGCCTAGTGTTGGCCTTATGGCCTCTTGCAGTCTCATCCATTCTTTCAAGCATCGCTGCTATCGTCGTCTTCTTTTCCTGCCTGCCCCTCGATCTCTCGTACTTGAAACTGAGCAGGGATTGGCGCGGCCCAGCTGCTGGTGCTGCTGGTCGTCGTCGTGCTCTCCTCTTGCAAGAGATCCACTGTGCCGTAAAAAGTCAAAACGCATTAACTTCAAAAACCTTCTTTTGGGAAAATCGGTGGTAAAAGTTTGAATGCTCATTGCTTTTTTGCTACTCGTGTCTGCATCTTGTAGTTTTGCAGACCTGGGGAGGATTGACGACATTAGAGCTGTTGCTTTATGGCATTAGATTCCCACAAAATCATAAACAAATAGTCACCGCGTTATTATGCCTTCTAATAATGTAGAAAACATGTGGAGTTAATGAAGTCCGCTTGTTGAGACCCCGATGTAATGGTAAGACAAGATTAACCCACCTTAATTAAGAATGAAGTTTGACTCTACTGGTTCCATACATACGAAAATGGCAAAAAAAAAAAAAAAAAAAGTACTTTTGAAGCTCATGTGTTCTGCCTTTATATATATATATATATATATATATATATATATATATATATATATATATATATATATACATATATATATATATATATATATATATATATACCAAAAACTTACTTTCCGCTTTTCTCCAAGATATCTGGGTAAGGGGAAACTGAAATGGGTATATCTCCTCTCGTATTGGGTCAATGACAAAGAAATGTACATCAAAATGTTTCTTCGTATCTTACATTTCATTTGATCTTAGACAAACTGAATGTTTCAGCCAAGGGTGAGTGATGACCCGAGGTCAAAAGGTCTGGGGTCATAGCCCCCAAAACTACCAGAGTCGGGGTTGTGCAACGTTAATTCCTGCTAATTCAAAAGCTACAATCAGCCAAAAGTCTATCATCAAATAATCATGGGAGTGAGAGAACATATATAGACATTTTTAGAAGCAGTTTGGTGTCCATATCACCTCCACGTATAGAATTATCCAGTTTTGTAATAAACCCTTTTTCTGAGATCAACTCATGTGATTGTTTCGAATTTCGCCACTAGATGGCTCATCTGTACATGGGCCCACATCTATTTGTACTTAATTGTGCTCACACCTGAATTACCTAAGCAGCTGATTTTAATAACAGAAATTTTGTCTTTTATAATCATCCTTTTATAGTCCAGGCAAATTAGCAATTTTAGGGGAAAAATAATAAGGTTTTTATATTTGGCAGAAAGACTCATCAAGGGTCACAATACAAAGATCTAAAGAGTTCCCCTCCGTCAGATGGGTGCAACCCCAATTTTTTTGGGGAAGCCCCCTCTTAGAAGGGTACCTTTTCCCATATCTACCGTTTTTTCTCCAAACGGTGCATCATACGGATAAAAGGTATAGGTACTGAAATATATGAAAATAAATTTTGTGCAAATACATCTCTATGTCTTTTTGCTCTAAATATTATATTTTTTTGCTCAAATGAGCCTGAAAGTAGAAGATGCCTTTTCACCAAAATCTAAAAAAAAAAATGCATTTCACGCTTACATTTTGTTCAGTAACTCTTAAACTACTAATTTCTCATCAAAATGCAATATAAAAGACAATGTAGAGTGAAGATTCTTCTTTCATTTGGTATCCTAGTTTTGCTCTAAATATTAAAAAATGACGCAAAAGAAACTAATAAAGAAGAAACTGTAAATCCACAGAAATCCACATCTCGATTTCTTTTACATCATAAGCTTTACTAGTAAATTCATATCAAAAAACTTGTAAACAAAATAATACCGTGATTTTCTCTCATTTTAAATGATTAACATGTTTGTGATATATTTTTTTATCAGAGGAGAATGAAATTATTTTCAGAAGTGTATAAAATTATTAACCATGGCTTCAAGAAACGAGATGTGTTTTTGCTGCCATAAGACATTAAGTGAAGGTGAAACTGTGAAAGTGAAAGATGGTATCCATAATTTGAGACGCGTTAGTAAAATCCGAAATGACGGTAATTTTGAAATGCTACAGAAAGTTAACACTATTGAAATGCATAAAATGTGTAGGCGTGAGTACATAAAATAAGAAGAATATAGCCAGAGATGAAAAAGAAAAGAGAACATTCACAAGAAGCACAGCAGACCATGAGATCAGAAGAAAAATCTTATTTCAAAAGCAAGTGCTTGTTTTGTGGTGATCTATGTGATGTTGCATCAGAAAAGAAAAAGAATGTGGACAAACGCAAAACAATTTGGGAAGTTAGAGTTTTGCATTTGAAACAGAAAATTTCAGACTTTGCTAAACAAAGACAAGATGAATGGGGTGAGAAAGTATTCAATCGAGTTAACAGTGTCCTATGTCTTGTTGCTGAAGAAGCACGTTATCATGAAGCGTGCTACACAATTTTTTTTCACATCATCTTTAAAAAGAGGACGTCCAAAGGATGAACACATTGACAGCTCTTTTGAGAAATTGTGTAGGTACATTGATGATTCAGAGGAATGTCAATTCACTTGACATGATTTAATGAGAAATCTTGAAGAAAATATGCCAGAAAGTTCATCTGTAACAGAGAAAACATTGAAAAATAGGTTAATGAACACATATGGAGATGGAGTTATGTTCTGTCAAGTGAAGAATAGACCAACAGTAGTTTGTTTCCGTGGTTCTGGACTACAATTGATCAATACCTGTACACAGAGAGAGAGAGAAAAGTGAGAAGGATGAAAGATTAAAAATTGTAAAAACGGTAGCAACAGTAATTCGTGAGGATATTAGAACAAGTCCTTACATATCACAGATTATCCAGATGCTACAGACTTTATGAAGAATGCAAACGATGTAGTGCCTGAGACACTGCGTGCCTTTTTAGAACTAGTTATTCAACAAGACAAAAATGAGTGAAAAGGAAAAACTAGAAGTGTACAGCAATTGCCCATGCAATAATTACGGCAACTCGTCCACAATCATTTTTGTCCTGCTTATTGCTTGGTTTGGCTGTGTTTTTATTTCGGATAACTGGCTCTAGAACCATTGTCAACACGGTATCAAGCTTTGGATTTTGTTCTGCCTATAATGATGTCACGTTGTTTGAGTCATCTGCTACAACTTCTTGGAAACCAGATGTGGAAGGAGATTCATTTTGTCAGTAGGTATTTGATAATGCAGACTTTAACATTCAAACCTTGGCTGGCAAGGGAACGTTTCATTCACTCAATGGGTGGAATAAAGTGCGTAACTCCATCAAGAACTGTAAGAAGTCAGGAAATTAATAAATTGCGAAGTATTCCATCCTCTAATGAGATCGCTGCTAAAAGGCGCCAGAAAATCTACCTCATGGGCGGTGTGGTAATGATGAGTCTACAATACATGCAGGCTATCTTCCTATACATCAATACTAAAATGTATCCTTACGAAAAGGTACCCCAATTACATTTACATGCGATTTTCACAAGAATTTATTCGTTTGACTGTGGCAGGGATCTTTTTGTTTTTATTATTTACGGTAAAACGGGTCTTCTACTCTCCAGTTTGATTCCGGAAAAAAGATAATAATGATAACATAGAAAAACACAGGGATACCATATGAATGAGAAATCTTCACTCAACAATGTCATTTATATTGTATTTTGACGAGAAATTAGTACTTTAACAGTTACTGAACAAAATGTAAGGAAGGGCGAAATGCATTTTCTACATATCGGCGAAAATGTGTCTCCTACTTTCGGGCTTATTTGCGCAAAAACTATAATATTTAGAGTAAAAAGACATTGAAATAAACTTGTGCAGAATTTAATTTTTCATTTCTTTGGTCCCTATACTTTTTTATCCGTGCGATGCACCACTTTGGAGAAAGAAAGAAAGAAAAAAACAGTAAATATGGGGAGAAGTACCCTCCGAAGGGGGGCTACCCCCCAAAAAAAAGTGGGTTGCACCCATCTGACGGAGGGGAACTCTTTCAATCTTAGTTTTGTGATCCTTGAGGAGTCTTTCTACCAAATATAAAAACCCTATTATTTTTCCCCTATTTGGCATTTTTCATCTAATTTGCCTGTACTAAATACGTCGCTTGCCAAGATATTTTTCATACATAAAACTTTTTTTTGCTCATCAATGGTAAAATCGAGTTCATTATAAGTACGATGGTCTGTACAAATAACAAAGGATCACAAAGGATTACAAAGGCGGAGCATGTCGACAGGAGACCTTTTGATCCATATCTATGTCGGATGCGAAAAAAAAATCATATTAATAATGAAATTATAAATAAAAACTATAATAATGTAAAAAACAAATAAAATACATAAATAAATGCATAGGTATAGTTAAATGATAAACAAACAGGTAAATATTAAATAATAATAAATTGACATATAACTAATAATAAATGAAAATCAGACAGACAAATGATAACAAAACAAATACAAATAATATAAAATAAATTATAATCATTACAGCATCTTGCTTAGGTGTTTATCTAAATGATTCTTAAAGCTTCGAACTGAACTACATTGCACTACCTGTGCAGGAAGTTTATTCCATTCATTAACTACACGGTTGGCAAAGTTGTTTCTACCTACTTCCAAATTGAATTTATTTCCGGACAGTTTGAGACCATTGTTTCTTGTCGGATTCTCACTCAATGTGAAAATTTTGTCACTTTTGATGTTGTCAGTTCCCTTTAGAATCTTGAAGACCTGTATCAAGTCACCTCTGAGTCTACGCTTTTTTAGGGAAAACAGATTCATATGTTTTAGTCGATTTTCGTATGATTTATTTTTGATATTTGGAATCAGTTTTGTGGCTCGCCGTTGTACTTTTTCCAGTCTGTCAATGCCTTTAATGAGATTCGGTGACCATACGGAAACACCATATTCCAAATGTGGACGAACTAACGATTTATATAGCTTGTTAATGAGTGATGGACTTTTGAAATCAAAAGATCGCGCAATCAGTCCTAGGATCTTATTTGCTTTCTCAGAGGCTGAAATACACTGCTTGGATGATTTGAGGTCGTTACTGATAATTACGCCGAGATCTTTTCCACTATCCACTTTTGTTAACGAATTTCCAAATAACTTGTAATCGTACTTACTGTTGTTTTTACCTATGTGCATTACCTTGCATTTACTTGTGTTAAATTTCATTAGCCACTTTTCAGACCATTGCTGTAATTTATCTAAATCTTCTTGAATATCTAATTGGTTTAAGTGATCATTTGCTATTCCGCACAGTTTTGTATCATCAACAAATTTGGAAACAGTAGATCTTAGTCCATGGTCTATATCATTTATATATACTATGAATAGAAGTGGCCCAAGAACGGAACCCTGAGGAACTCCACTTGTAACATTTTTCCATCTAGAAGTTTTTCCATTTAAAGCAACTCTTTGTTTTCGACCATTCAACCAATTACTAGTCCAACTTAATAGGCTACCACTTATTCCGTGTAAAGCTAATTTAGTAAGTAGTCTTTCGTGTGGGACGGTATCAAAAGCTTTTGCAAAGTCTAGATATATTAAATCTATATTGTTTCTTTTGTCATAATTCGATATAACTGTGTTGTAGAATTCGAGTAAGTTAGTCACGCAAGAACGTTTCCGTCTGAAACCATGCTGGCTATCATTTATCAAACGGTTACTTTCTAAATGATGTTCGATAGCATCTCTGATGATAGTTCCCATTATTTTTCCTACGATTGAAGTCAAACTTATAGGCCTATAGTTATTTGGCTTTTTTTGTCACCTTTTTTGAATATGGGAGTAACGTTAGCTGGCTTCCATTGTCTTGGGACATCTCCGGATATGATGGATTTCTTGAAAATAATTTCTAATGGAACAACAATCTCATTTTTCATTTCCTTTATGATTCTTGGATGCCAACCGTCAGGCCCTGGTGTTTTATTGACTTTGAGCTTATCTATACACCATTTAATTGTTTCCTTTGTTATATTTACCGTAGTGAGTAAGTTTACCCTAGACTTTTCACAGGTTTCAGTTTGGAGTTCACTTTGAGGTGTTTCGTCTACGAATACCGAGCTAAAATAATTGTTTAAGATATTACACATTCCTTCATTTGAATATTCAAGCTGACCGTCAGCAGATAATAGTGGATCAATGTGATTCCTAACAACCTTTTTATCTCTAATGTAACTATAGAATTCTTTGGGATTCTCTTTGGATTTATCAGCGATGTTCATTTCGTATTTTCGTTTTCTTTTTCTTATTGTCTTTTTTAAATCTCTCTGTACTGATACATAACTTTCATAGTCATTAGATGCACCCGAGTACTTATACTTTTTATAAGCCTGTCTCTTTTTAGCAATACTTTTTTCAGTTTCTTTGTCGAGCCACTTTGGGCGATACTGATTTGGGGGACGTCTGTCTTTAAAAGGAATGCAAGTTTGAATCATCTTAGTGAGCGTATTTTGAAATATTTCCCACATCCGATCTACAGGTTTTCGTTTAATTTTGCCTCCCAATCTGTAAGCTGAAGCTCCTGACGTAGTCCTATGAACAGCTTTACTGAAATCGGGTATTTTAGAAACACAAGTATCTATTCTAAAAAAAATTAGGAGTTTGAATCTAACTAAGTTACCATGCTTTCGTGGCTAGTGATCAATAGATCGAGTAAGTTTCTATATCTTGTGGGCTCTTTTACATGCTGGATTAAGTAATTGTCACCAAGGAAATCGATCAAGCGACTACCTATATGGCCATGTTCAAGGGTCATCCAATCAATGTCAGTAAAATTGAAATCACCCATTATCAATAAATCCCGGTTGCAGAAACTAGACAGTTCTTGAAATAACTGTTTGTCGTCTGCTAATGATAATGTCTTTGGCCTATATATTACACCTATATTCATTTTTTGTCCATTTGATTGGGTTAACTCAACCCACAAACTATCGTATGCATCTTGTTTCACTTTCTCTAAAACACAAGCGTAAACATTGTTTTTAAGGTACAACAGAACACCCCCACCTTTCTTGTGGTTTCTATCTTGATGAAAGTGTTTAAATTCAGCAATATTAAATTCAGCTTCAAACTCTGTACCATTTAACCATGTCTCAGTTATTCCTATCATATCGAGATTTTCGCCTTTGACATACGCCTGTATTTCTTGAAATTTGTTCCTAATACTACGAGCATTAAAGTACATGGTTTTAAGAAACTCGTGATTATTTCTTTTTGACACATTTTGAGTTTCAATATCATGTCTTACATTATCATTTTGTTTTTTATTCATATACCTTGCTCTATATTATTATTTGGTCCTTCATTGACATTCAATGCCTCATTAACATTTCTTCCATCAAAATTAACACTTCCCCCATTAAATTGTCCAGCTAGCTTAAAAATTGGAGATGAGGCAACGCTACTCTAACAACAGCGCTCCAATGTAGCAAGTAGCGTAAAATTGGAGATGAGGCAACGCTACTCTCAGAACAACGCTCCAATGTAGCGAAAAAAAATATATATGTGGAAACGCGTGGGCAAAACATACGCTCGCGCTTATGTGTGTTAAAATCTTGTACCAATTACTAGTTATTGGGGTAACGGTCGTTACTGGATGTAATAATCGCCCATCCCAAGAACCCAATGTTTAGGAGAAAGACATGAGGAACCTAAAGAAGACGTTAGTTGGGTAAAAGTAGCTATTCGTTGCTAATGTAGCTATTCGTTGGAAGCGTAGGTTAATAACAATAACAAATATGGCTGATTCTGAGTTCAGCGCCGCACTCCCTACATAGAAGGTAGAATCTGTGTGTTTGTTAGTTGATATTAAGCGTTATTTTTTTTTAGACGTCTTCTGCAACAGTCATTACTCCATGTGTAAATTCTCCCCAGCCAAAAACCCAGATTTCCCACATTTCCCCCCAGATCGTTAGGAAGGAGAGGTACGTAGATAGGCCTAAGTAAGTGCATTACTTTATTAACAATTAATAGCTTACAAAATACTTAATTGCGCAGGAAATGAAGTACACCATCGTTCATATCAAAACATTTGTCACACATGAGCCAGATATCAAGTTCTATGGTTGGGTGAATTGGTAAATTGTCCCCAATGATTTCAGCGCTCAGTACATGGTTATAAAGTCTAGGTACCCCCACAAATTTGAAGAAAAAAATTAATCCTTGAATTATTGTTGCATATGAAAGACAACTTTATTAGAAACAAAATGCTTTTTAATTTTTTTTAAATAGCTTGAAAAATAAGGGAGATACGATTTTTTTTTTTTTTTTTGCCCGCATTTTTGGCTAGACTTTACCATAACAAAGTGTTAGAATTAAGGGAGGTAATTTGTAAAGATTTCGGTAAAGAAATACACATTAACTCTAAACCACTGGTCCAATTTAATTAAAATTGGGAAAAGTTGGGTTTTATGTATCAACAAATCACGTAAGCATGTCAAAAACAATGTGAGACATCTCCATCATACAATATTTGCCTTTTCATGGCAACCATGAAGCTGTCAATGGTGGGTCTCACTAAACGCCGACCAAAGTCGTCCAACGTCGACCAAAACCACACAACAATGGTTTTTGCTCAAATGCATAATTTATATATATAAAATAGCATACGGTTGCATTATTTGACCTATTTTCTTTAAAATGGGTGATTTCCATGTAAAATGATCAAAGAGAAGTTACGTTTTTATCCTCTGACAAATTATCAGCCGGCAACCAACGGCAACGCCGACGAAACCCAAACAATGACGGCTTTTGCTCAAATGACAAAAACGTAACTTCTCTTTGATGATTTTATTTGGAAATCACACATTTTAAAGAAAATAGGTCAAATAATGCAACCATATGCTATTTTCTATATAAATTATGCATTTGGGCAAAAACCGTCATTGCGTGGTTTTGGTCGGCTTTGGTCAATGTTGGTCGGCAGTTGGCGGTTGGTAATTTTGCAGAGGATAAAAACGTAAATTCTCTATGATGATTTTACATGGAAGTCACACAGTTTAAAGAAAATAGGTCAGATAATGCAACCATATGCTAATTTTTCTTTTAAATTATACATTTGAGCAAAAGCCATCATTGTTTGGGTTTGGTTGGCGTTGCCGTTGGTTGCCGGTTAGTAATTTTGCAGAGGATAAAAACGTAACTTCTCTTCGATCATTTTAAATGGAAATCACACATTTTAAAGAAAATAGGTCAAATAATGCAGCCATATGCTATTTTTTATATATAAATTATGCATTTGAGCAAAAACCGTCATTGTGTGGTTTTGGTCGTCAATGGTGATGTGTAAACAAAATCAAACACGAGTGGCGAACTGGACGCATGAGATTCATGGGTGATATGCCTATATGTGATAACCCTAGGCTCAAACATCAAGTGATCAACGCTCTTAAGCTTCTCATATCCGGGAGAAAATAGGTTGATAAACATGTTTATGTATATTAAAATAACATTTAGTGATACCTTATCTTGATATTTTTACTCAGAAAACTATGTTGCCGAGTTTGATAACCAAATTTCCGTTCAAATCGCTGAAGAAATTTTCTATATAAAGAATTGGGCATACACTTGCAAAACAACAAGGTAATTTGAATATCTTGCGCATACGCTGAATGCGGGAAGTATTCAAATTGCACTATACAGAATCTAGTGGTCCGCAACAAATGTCGACGTAAATATTACATGGTCGACAGTGGCGCCGCGCGCGGATTCCGGGGTACCTAAAAGTCTATTCCATTTGTGTGAATCAGGTCTTGTCTATTTCCTTCTTAAACCTAGTGAGATTTGTACAAATTCGTTCCATTATTTACTATGAGTCCTGTCCTGCTAAATGATAATCTTGACCCGTTTTGATATTATATGATATCACGTCACCGTCTTTGTTTTTTCAGTTAAGTTAAGGTGCATAAACATCTCTACGTAACAGATTTTTGCCCAGTTCTTCAATAAGCAGTTTTAAATATATTTATATATGCTAGGAACAATATCTAACAAATCCTATATTAGCAATCAAACCCCACATATCTTCAAAATATAACCAATGTTCTTAATCAGCTTATTATGCCTGTGAGCAAGACTTTTATTTTACACATGCCCAATCCCGGATGAAAAAAACCCAAAAAAAACCCACCAGTATCACTATCATCTCACCACTACTTCCTGCACATAGTGACTCTTACTGTCAGTAAACCACAGCTTGTGAAAGGTCAGATCATAAGGAGGTGGATTTCTGGATTACGAAACAAAAACAGATTAATTAACCTACCCCTTGATAGAGCTTATGATTTAAGCATTCTTAGCTCTGTTGTGACAAATATATTCGCTAAGTAGGGATAAACCATGTAGAAAAAAAAACTAAAAGTGCCTCTGTACTGCAAGAATATTTGAAATAGTTTAGACATTTGTGAGACGCTGAAGAGTATCACAAAAATGATAAGCAATGAAGGAAGCCACAGACACAGATAAAGAAAAGATTATTGTAGGCATTTGCCAGACAGAGCCTACATGATTAGATTGATGCCTGGAAGTTGCAGGCCATTATGGTTGTAGCTGTGTAGGTGTTGGGTACTTTAGAAAGAATGCTGTAGGTTAGTAACGAGATCAAATTAGGTATTGTTCTGTTGAAAGAAACCCAGCGTTTCAAAAATTGTAGAGGGGGCTGTCTTCAGGGAGGTTAAATTTTGTAACCTAACAAGTCTTGGTGTTTAAAAATTGCTGCCGACGTTACAATGAATTCATTGTATTTAAACATGGGCTAGCAGATGATATAGGAAAGGGTTGCAGGCTGGCAAACATCTATGTGAATACTTAAAATTATTATTATGTAGAATCATTATGTAGTGGTAAATAGGATTATGATAGGAAGAGTTAAGGATGTACATGTGCTAAGGGGAGAGGGTGGGGGAATATCAGATAATTTTTTGGTGGAAGGTAAGTTGAGAGTGGAGGATAGATGGAGAAGGAGGAAAGGGACAAAAGGTAGGGAGGTTCTTAGAGTGAACTCCTTGAATGAAAAGGAAAAGGAGAAGGAGTACGAAAAGAAGCTGAAGGAGGAGTGGGAGGGAGTAAAGGATAGAGCAGAGATGGGTGTGGAGGAGGAATGGGGATGGTTCAAGGAGGGAGTCTTAAAGTGTGCAAGGATGGTGTGTGGAACAAGAAGGACAGGGGGAAATAGAAGAAAGGGTAGTGAATGGTGGGATGAGGAAACAAAGAAGGTTGTAGAAGAGAAGAAGCGAGCATTCACAGATTGGTTACAAAAGAGGACAGGGGAGTCATATGAGACGTACAAAGAAAAGAAAAGAGAAGTAAAGCAAAAGGTAAAGGAGGCAAAGAGGAGAGCAGATGTGAAATGGGGTAGGAGTATGACAGAAAATTTTGAAAGTAATAAAAAGATGTTTTGGAAAGAAATTAAGAGAGGAAGAGGAGGCGAATCAAGTAGGGAAGAAAAGGTAAAAGGTACAGATGGAGAGTTGATAATGGAAGAGATGGCAGTGAGGGGAAGATGGGCAGAATATTTTAGGGAGTTGCTGAATGTGAAGGAGGATAGGGAAGGAAAGATAGCTGCAGTGGGAAATACGAAGAAAATGAGAGTGATGAGTGAGGAGAATGGAGGAGAAATAAGGAAGGATGAGGTGAAGGCAGTTGTAAAGATGATGAAAGCAGGTAAGGCACCTGGTCTGGATGGATGTCATGCAGAATGTCTGAAAAAGGGAGGTTCAGTGATGGTGGACTGGTTGGCAAGATTATTTAATGTTTGCTGGAGAGAGGGTAGAGTACCGGAGACTGGAGTAGTGCCTGTATAGTTCCTCTTTACAAGGGAAAAGGGGACAAGTGTGAATGTAGTAATTTCAGAGGGATTAGCCTGTTGAGTGTAGTAGGGAAGGCTTATGGGTGAATCTTAATTGAGAGGATTAGGAGAGGAACAGAAGGAGTAATTGGTGAGGAACAGTGTGGTTTTAGGACTGGTAGAGGTTGTGTAGATCAGATCTTTGTGGTAAGACAGATATGTGAGAAAGCTATAGGAAAGGGGAAGGATGTTTTTTTGGCTTTTATGGATCTGGAAAAGGCTTATGATAGGGTAGACAGAAAGGCACTGTGGGAGGTTATGCAGATTTATGGGATAGGAGGAAAGCTTTTGGGAGCTGTCAAGAGTTTTTATGTGAGTAGTAGAGCATGTGTTAGGATTGGAAATGGAGAGAGTGAGTGGTTTGAAGTAAAGGTGGGACTTCGTCAAGGATGCGTTATGTCGCCCTGGCTGTTCAACTTATACATGGATGGGGTGGTGCGAGAGGTGAATGCTAGGGTAGTGAGTCAGGGATTGGAGATGGTTAAAGAAAATGGAGAAAAGTGGGAGGTGAGCCAGCTGTTGTTTGCGGACGACACTGCGCTTGTGGCAGGGTCAGAGGAGGGATTGAGGAAGCTGGTGGCAGAGTTTGGGAGAGTATGTGATAGAAGAAAGCTAAAGATAAATGTGGGTAAAAGTAAGGTGATGAGATGTACAAGGGGTGAAAGTGGCAGTAGACTGGAAGTGAACATTAAGGGAGAGCGACTGGAGGAAGTGGATAGTTTTAGATACTTGGGTGCAAGTGTAGCAGGAAAAGGTGGAGTGAAGGTGGAGGTAGAATGTAGATTGAGAGAAGCGAGTAAATGCCTTGGTGGTTTAAAGAGTGTAATGAGAAATAGACATTTGGGAATGGATGCGAAGAGGAGACTGTATGAAGGAGTGATTGTGCCAACAGCACTGTATGGGGCAGAAACGTGGAACATAAGAGAAGAAGAGAGAAGGAGTTTGAATGTGTTTGAGATGAGGTGTCTGAGAAGTATGGTGGGGGTTACTAGGCTAGATAGAGTGAGAAATGAGGAGGTGAGGAGGAGAACAGGGGTGAAAAAGGATTTGGGAGAGGGTTGATGAAAGAATATTAGGATGGTTTGGACACATGGAAAGAATGAGTGAAGAAAGACTAGTAAAAGAGGTATGGAAGGCAGATGTGGAGGGAGTGAACATGAGGTGGATGGATGGGGTGAAGGGGGCTTTGGGGAAGAGGGGAATGTCTGTTGAGGAAGGAAGGGAGAGGACGGAAGACAGAGGTGAGTGGAGAATGGTTGTATATGGATGATGTTGTGACTGCATGAGGAGGAATGGGCGGGGGGTGGGGGGTGGGGTGGGGGGGGTAGTATGTGTGAGTAAATTTTGACGCAGCCCGAAGGGATTTCTCCCCGTCCTCTCCTTATATGCAAAGGGGGACGGAGAGGGGGGGTCGCCGATTAAATGAAGCGGCCTTGCTGTGGATGTACTGTGTCTTGCGACACTGCTTCTGACCCAGGGCGGTGGGCGGGGTGCAGGGATGACCCGTCATCCAGGAGGTGCTCAGATGAGAGGAAGGGTGGGAGGGGTGTGGAGTGTATTTGGGGATGAAATGGGTGGGAGTGTTTTTATGCCTTTCCCTTTTTGGCTACCTCCCTTGGAAGGGGGAAAAAGCCTTGGTATATGTATGTATGTATGTAGAATCATTACTATACATTTTTTGTAAAAAAAATATATATGTATGGAAGAGAATGAAAATGATCTTGTATAAAATGATCTCGTATCGAATACAAGAAACAAATCAAACAAATACCATTGAAAAATCTATTTTCCATGAGGGAGAGAGACTGAGTAGGTTAGATATGGTCAGAATAAGAGAATACTGTGCTTGATTTATCATTTATTTGAACAATGTTGTCATTTCTTGCACTAATCACTGCCTTTGCATGTTTCTCTAAATCGCAATACTTATTTCCCAATGCAGTCCTCAGACGAGGGTGGGGGTATAGTACAAACTAGTGATTTCCAATTGAAATGGAACACCTGATTTGGTCAAATCAACAGGAAAATTGTTGGGGAAAAAATTGCCTGTTGGGGTTTTGCTAATGTCAGGATTTAGATCCCTGAATGCAATATAACTTTGGATAATGCAATATGTTTTTATGCAGTGTCAAAGCAAAAAATAGGCCAGGAGATACTTCTATTCATAACAAGGTCTGTGTTTCTGTCACGGGATGAAGTTTATGGATTCCCTAGGCACCAAGAACTCAAGTTTAAATGCCATTAGAGGAAAACTATTGACAGCAGTCATGTGATACATGCTTGTCAGGCACTGGCAAGACCAGAGGCCTCCAGAGTGGTTGATGTAGACCCGTGGCAGTCAATGCGAGTATGCAAAGGGTCAATAAATGCTTGGGGGTTGATAAATACCTAACCTAACATTTTGGAGGGGCTCCTTTCCAACCACCATCTCTTGCTCCACACACATTTCTAATCAAATCGTTCCACTCTGATCCCTTCCTGGTATACCACATCTTCCAACTGGTATCCAGGCAGAATGCCACAAGATATAGGTAATCCATGTATAAAACACAATGACATATTTTGCACACATCTATTTTATTTTTCCCATACAAAAAAGAAAACTGTGCATATAATGTTAAAATAGAGTTGATGACATTAAGAATCTTGATGCTACAGGTTGATTGGATTCCATTGAATGTTGAAACTGGTACTTGCTATGAATTCCAGTTTTGAAAGTTGTTTTACTCCCAACTCTGATGTTTCTGTGGAGGCTGGCCAGTTGCATCCTGTGCAATTATTGGCCACTTTATTGTCTTCCTTTCTAGGGAATTCATTAGGGTCCATAAAGAGGAGTGATTATTTCCAACCAGAAAAAGAAATGATGGTAAAAAGATGAAAAAATAAAAGAATGACAGTTGCTCCATTTTTCATACGTTGTGATGACTTCAAATTACTTAGGTCATACTCTGATTTGAGGCTTCATTTGTAATCACACAATTCTAAGGACTATAAGAACTTGATTTATTCTTGTTATCATGCTATACATCCATTTAATTCTTGTATGGCTGTAACATAAACATAAAATACATACCAATGGCTATTTCCAAGACAAGGAAAGTAGCCAAAAAACAAAGGTATAAAATCCACTCCCACCCATTCCATCCCCACATACTGTACTCCACTTTCATTCACCCCTTCCTCCCTCTTATCTTAGCTCCTCATGGATGACGGGTCATTCCTGCATCTCACCCACTGCCCTTGGTCAGCAAGACACAGGAACGCTGCTTCATTTTTATTGGTGACCCCCCCCCCCTCTCTGCCCCGTCATGCAGAAAAGGAGAAGATGGAGAGAAATCCCTTTGGGCTGCATAATATCATTTACACATACTCCCTCAGCCCCCCATCCTCCACCCACTCCTTTCCATGCATCACAGCATCATCCATACAGGACCATTCTCCATTCATCCCTATCTTCTGTCATCTCTCTTCCTCTCTTTCCCAATGTCCTTCATACAATCTCCTTTTAGCATCCATTCCCAAATGTCTGTTTCTCATTAC
Source organism: Oratosquilla oratoria (assembly GCF_046742065.1). NCBI lineage: Eukaryota > Metazoa > Arthropoda > Malacostraca > Stomatopoda > Squillidae > Oratosquilla > Oratosquilla oratoria. The sequence continues at coordinate 35,161,617 of NC_134788.1, forward strand.
ACTTTAATCCACCAAGGCATTTACTTGCTCTTCTCAGTCTGCATTCTACCTCCACCTCCACTCATCCCTTACCCGCCACATTTGCACCCAAGTATCTAATACTATCTCTCGCCCTATATACTTCCAATTTGCTACCACATTCTTCCCTTGTACATCTCATCACCTTACTTTTACCCACATTTATCTTCAACTCCCTTCTTTTGCACACCTTCCCAAACTCCATTACTAACTCACTTAATCCCTCCTCTGATCCTGCCACAAGCGCAGTGTTGTCAGCAAACAACAACTGGCTTATCTCCTACATTTCTTCATTTTCTTTAATCATCTCCAATCCCAGGCCAATTACCTTTACATTTACCTCTCACTCCACCCCATCCATGTATAAATCAAACAGCCAAGGCAACATAAAACACCCCTGGCAAAGTCCCACCTTTACCTCAAACCATTTCAGATTCTAACACAGGCTCTACTACTCTTGTAAAAACTCTTGACTGCTCTCAACAGCTTCCTTCCTATCCCATGTATCTGCAATACCTTCCACAATGCCTTCCTGTCTACCCTGTTATAAGCCTTTTCCAAATCTATAAGTATCCCAAAAAACATCCTTACCTATTCCTAAAGTTTTCTCACATATCTGCCTTACCACAAAAATCTGATCCATGCAACCCCTACATGTCCTAAACACACACTGATCCTCACCAATTACTCCCTCTGTTCCTCTCCTACTCCTCTCAAACAAAACCCTTCTCATATCCCTTCCCAACTACACTGAACATTCACACTTGTTCCTTTTTCCCTTGTAAATTGGAACTATACAGGTACTCCACCAGTTTCCCGACACTACCTTCTTTTAAACAAACATTAAACAACCTCACCAGCCAGTCCACCATCACTGTCATTTTCTTAGAGCTTCCTACTGCATTTACCTTTCCTTCCTTATCCTCCTTCACATTTAGCAACTTCTTAGAATACTCTGCCCATCTTCCTCTTACCACCGTTTCTTCCATTATCATCTTTCCATCTTCACCTTTTACCTTTTCTTCTCTGCTTTATTTCTTTCCAAAACACCTTTTTATTACTTTAAAAAATTTCTGTTATACTCTTACCCCATTTCACATCTCCCTCTTTGCTTCCTTTATCTTATGCTTTGCTTCTTTTCTCTTTTCTTTGTACCTCTCATATGATTCTCTCATCCTGTTTTGTAAACAGTCTATGAATGCTTGCTTCTTCTGCAACTTTCTTTGCTTCTTCATCCCACCACTTGCTCTTCCTTCTATTTCATCCCATCCTCCTTGTTCCACACACCAACTTGCATACCTTGTTGCTCCCTCCTTGAATCATCCCCATTCCTCCTCCACTCCTAGTTCTACTCTATCCTTCACTCCCTCTCATTGCTGAAATGAAATTCTTCTATCTTATACCCCTTTGATTATTTTGGAGGAATACCTCAAGGGTTCATCAAGTTCTGGGCTACAGTTTTCCAAGTCTTTTTCTTTGTACCCTTATTATCAGTTCATCTAATGGTACTAGTTCGTTAATACTGCAGATAATATTGATCAACCCTGTCATTGGTTGGCTAATATTCCTATGTAGTGCATCTGCTGCAATGTTCTCCCTACCTGGAATGTATTCAAACTTAACCTTATAACATGGAAGTGTAGTAAACCAATTGGCTAATCTGCCTCTAAGATTCTTATGTTGGAATAAGTTCTGCTGAATAGCAGTATGATCAGTCCACACTCTGATTGGATATCCCAGTATCTTATCTCTTAAAACTCTTTTGTGAATATATCACTGCTAATGTTTCCCATATTGTAGTGCATTGTTACAAAATCTCAATGTGAAAGCTATCTGTTGCAATTTTGCAAAGTTCAGGACCCCAAATGAACTTGGAATCTCTCCTTCACAAAGAATTTAATAGATTAGATGTGTCTGCATATTCCTTAATAAACTTTCTATGATACCCTGTCAAAGGATTACAAAGGTGGAGCATGCCGACAGGAGACCTTTTGGTCCATAACTAGGCCGGATGCAGAAAAAATATACATAAATGATAAAAAAAAAAAAATAGAATAAGAATTATGATACTATAAATGATAATAAATAAAATAAGTAAATAGTAAATAATGATAAATGGAAATCAAGCGAATAATAAATAGACAAATAATAACAAACAAATAATCAAATAATATAAAATAAATTATAATCATTACAGTGTCTTGCTTAAATGTTTATCTAAACGAATCTTAAAGCTTCGAACTGAACTACATTGCACTGCCTCTGCAGGAAGTTTATTCCATTTATTAACTACAAGGTTGATGAAGTTGTTTCTACCCACTTCCAAATTAAATCTATTTCCTGACAGTTTGAGACCATTATTTCTTGTCAGATTCATTCACTGTAAGAATTTTGTCACTTTATCAAGTCACCTCTGAGTCTACGCTTTTTTAGGGAATACAGATTCATATGTTTTAGCCGATTTTCGTATGATATACATTTTTATATTTGGAATCAGTTTTGTGACTCTCCTTTGTACTTTTTCCAATCTGTCAATGTCTTTAATGAAACTTCTTTCTCAACATTGTTTGGTACTGGATAGTTCTGTACTGCCTCTACCTTTGAGTTCACTGTACTGAATCCATGCCTTTTAACTTATGTCTCAAATAAATGACACTGTCTTGTAAAAACTTTAATTTTTCCAATTTCCCTTTAAACCTGATTCAACTGATTTTTTCACTGTCTCTACCTTTGAGTTCACTGTAGTAAGTCCATGTCTATTTATCTTATGTTCCAAATAAATGACACTTGCAAAGTTTCACTTTCAACCCTGATTCAACTAGTCTTGAGAATATGTACATACATATGCCAAGGCTTTTTTCCCCCCTTACCAGGGAGGTAGCCAAAAAAGACAAGGCACAAAATCATTCAAAAGGTCTTGAGAATACCTAATTTAATATCTTAAAGTGTTCAGTTGCTGTTTGAAAAACTATTCAGATATCATCCAAAAATGCACTGGCTGTGTTTCCTAACAACCCATCTAGTACTGTATTAATTCCATATAAGTTATTGAATGTTACATAACTAAAATGGCATTTGCTTGAATGCATAATGCCTTGTTGTTGTAGAAAATGCTGTATAATCTTAAGAATCTTAGTGCATCTTTATCTGCCAGAAAGCTGATTTGAAATCAGTAGTGCTAAAATACTGATTCTCAGTTCCCAAACTACAAAATATATCTACTATCACCAGTAATGGTAGTCAATCAGGTGTTGTCTGTTTATTCAATTCCCTATAATCAATAACTGGACACATGGTACCATCTGAATTTGGCATCAGAATCAATGGGAAGTTCTAGTCACTTTGACTGGGTTCTATGACATCCTTTGATAACATTTCAGTGATCAAGTTATCTATAATGGCTAGCTTGGAATGTGGTAATCTGTAGGCAGGTATATAAACAGGTTGAAAACCAGTTTTAATTTGATCTGATGTTTTAAAACAGCTGTTTTGTCCAAGGTGTCCCCAGGCAAAGGAATTGCTTTATTGTGCTTCACTAGCAATGGGATTAACCATGATTCTAACTCAGGACAAGTAGGCCCTAGTTGACTCTTATATTTCTCCTCCAAATCTGTTTCTTCTTGAAGTGGAAGCGGTGATTCCACCTCTTCAGGACTCTTGTTTAAAATCTTAATGGATTTTTGATAGACTTGAAAAGATCCTATTTGTGAACCTTGTTTTTAGACCATGTCTTTACTCAGAGTACTAATCACTAATATTTCTGCCTTGTTCTTGTGTGTCTTATAAATCCCAAAGTCCAATTTCAAACCTTTTATCCTAATTGATTCTGGGATGGTTAAAATTTTGAAGACTACAGTGATGCCTTTCAACTGCACTTGTATTCTGTTAATTGCTCTGGAGTGCAATAATGTCGACTTTATTGTGCCACCTTCCACAATTAGCAAAGCTTCATTTGGAGTTGATGAATTCTGATTAATTTCTGGGATTTCTTGAACATTTGAGCTGTGTCCACTATGTGTGTCTTCTTCCTCATGTGTTCTCTGTTCTTGAATAGACCACTCTGACCCGCTATCTTTCCCCATCAATCTCAATAGCTTCTCTTATCTCATATACTGGCTCTAAATCTAGTTGATTTAAAAATAGGATCAACTGTGATTTTGCTAAGATCCCTAACTCAGCTAGACATATGATCATGCCCTCTTTTCTCATTGTTTCAAATCCTATCACTAAATCTCCTAGGAAGACAGATTCTTCTACAACTATCCCCAGAATGTGCAAGTGCTCATTTTTATACAAAATAACATCCAAGTCAGTCTTACCTAATGCTTTTAACTGACTCCCTGTTACTCCTAGCAATGAGTAATGGATTGATTCCAAGAGTTTCACTTCGGGTTTCATCCTTTTTAAGCACTCTACTGATTATAACATTTACTGCAGATCCTGTATTGATAATTATTTGATTAGGTCTATTAAATACTTTACCCAGAGAGAGGAGCCCTAGTGCAGAAGTCCTTCCAATTGTTATTGTAAATTTATACACTTCACCCGTTTTACTTAATTTCTTTATGTCATCAATAAGAACTTCACATTCTGTTCATTTTTTGGAACTTGATTTTTTTTTTTTTTAGCTTAGACATAATAAGGCAGTTGAACCCTAAATTAAGTAGTTCCTCTTGGTCAGGGGTGAGAATCTTGGTTAAATTAATGTAACCATTTAAAGGACATGGATGATATGGCCGCCATTCAGATTAAAAAATTTCTTCTGATTAGCTCTAGTGATGGAATTTCTTTGTTGGTTCAATTTCTATAAAAAGGCTGTCAATATATCCTTGCCAAGTTGTGATGTCTTCTCTTGTTCTGTTGAATTTGTTGTTATCATGAAATTTACAAGACCATTTTGTGACGGATGATAGTTTATAATTAATTTATATACGGGCATTTGATGGAAGGCAACAATTTCCACCTGATGATCTGAATGAGTCGTGAGAACTTTTGTGTTAGATAATTTGAGTTAGATGACTCCTCCATGAGCTCTAGTGTCTCCGACAGTTCTGTATAGAATGTACTTTTGACTATGTTTTTATGTAATATGTTTCCTCAAGTGAGTCCAGGCATTCGGTATTGGTTTGTAATATTGCCAGCAGTTATAACTGGTGCACGTATTGGACGGTGGCTCATGTTGGAGTTGATCTGGCAACTATGTGTTTGTTTACATTGTAGTGAAAGAATAGAAAAGGGTAGTAGCAAACACCAGTTTACCATTTGTTGGTAGAGTCCACTATATAAAGTTCATATGAGTGTGTATTGATATGACCAACTAAGTAATCAGTGACCAACATTAACAGCAGTCAAGTGGTGGTTGTTGGCGAGTAGCATGGATACATAAATGGGCACCTCCTCAAGGTTAGGCATGTTAAGCAGTATTTTGCTATGTGATTTAAAGAGAGGTTTATTAACATCAAGACTCGGCATAATCTATCTAATTCGCCATAGCTAATAGTTTACCTCCGTAAATCGATTCAGTATTCGAGCCTGAAAGTGGGCCTATTTGTTTATAGTAAAAAAGTAATTGTTGATTTACTTAGCAGATTATTATTAAAAGGCTTAACATATTCGTGAGTAAATTAAGTTGTTTTATATAATAGCTTCAGGAGTTCAATGAAATGAGTTGGTCAAGTTTGCTTAGTGTATACTAGGACCTATTTGTTCTTAGTTGAAACCTTGTGTCCAGGTTGAAGTTTGTTTATTTGAATTATGGCCTATTTTTAGTGAAATTGAATTGATTTATCTATAGGCTAGTACAACCTGAATATTTTTTTGTACTTTGTATAAATACAGTCTAATCATGACTAGTGATAATGAGGATAATGATAATCTTGATGAAGCTGGATTTGAGACTGCATTGGCTAAATTGAAACGAGAAAGGGGTATACTTAAAAGAAAAGTTACTCTGATTCTTAATAAATTAAAGGATTCGCTCAATAAAAAGACATTAAACATTCGTTTCTGTACTAAACAATTAGATGTTATTGATCAAGTTATAAGTGAAATTAAAGTTAAAGATGATCAAATTTTAGATCTTTTAAAGGAAAATGAAGTAGATGTTAAGAAATTTGACACATTTACTAGTGAAGTAGATAAGCAAGTAGGCCATCATATGGAAATAGATGAAAGTCTATCAGAATTTCAGGATTTTAAAAGGGCAGGGAATAAATGCAATAATCACTCTGCAAGCTCTACAGATGCTGATAGATTTGTTGAAACACTCAATAGGCTAGACCATTTTGATACTAAACTGCCTCCCTTATCATGTGGCATTTTTGATGGAACAGAAAAGGATAAATTTGCCTTTTCTTCTTTCCTCAATCAGTTTGATAATGTCATAGGTAATAAGGAGAGTATGTCCCAGGCAGTGAAGCTTAGTTATTTACATAGTTATCTTAGGGGTTATGCTTTGAAAATCATTAGCCGTTTGTCTATCATAAATGAAAATTATGATACTGCACTAAAATTATTGAAGGATGAATTTCTGGATGTACCCTTTATAGTGGATGAAACTTTCAGAAAGATTCTAAGCGCAACAGTGATATGACAAGGAGTTTTTTACATTAAAGTCATTCATCACTGAAATAAGAGCATACATTTTTGAATTTAAGTCTAATTATTGTTATGATTTTACAGTGAAAGATTCTCCTGGAAATTTACTATTGAGTCATATTCTCTTTAATAAGTTGCCTTCAGCATTCAAAAGGGAACTGGTTCATAGATATAATATCAACTATCCTACGTTGACTGAAATCTTTGAGTCATATAATGACATTATTAGGACTCTAATTAAGACCTGTAAAACTACTTTGCCTAACTCTGATAAAATCAATAAGGCCAAAGAAAATTAAAAAAATGCACCCAAAGAAAATAAAAGTTCTCTTCAAAATTTTAAGACCAGTCAAAATAAGCTTGTTCCCTCTAAAAACCTTATTTGTAAATTGTGCAGTGCATGAGGTCACTCTTTGGGACAGTGTGAAAAATATTCAACTCTAAAGGATAAGACACAGAGTACAGGAGTTAGGTCTCTGTGCACGTTGTGCTGGATCTGGTCATAAAGAAGATGAATGTTTTGGCAAGCAAAATAAATTGAAATATGGTTGTAAACACTGTAATTCTCATGGCCATATAGCACCCCTTTGTCCTGAATTTAAAGGGCCTAATACTAGTAGTAATCATCTTTGTTTAACATCTCAACAAAAATCTGAAAATGATTACATTTCCCCTACTGTAACTTTGGAATTTATTCGTGGTAAACAGAGTAAGAAGATCAGATATCTAATTGATACAGGGAGTCAGCGATCCTACATGTCAGCAAGAGTTGCTAAAGAGCTGTGTACAGATTTAGACTCATTGAATATGATTGACTTCAATATAAAAACATTCATTGGAGCTGAAGTTAAGAGCTTTAAGCAAACCTTAATAGGTGTTAAAATGAACAAGATAATTCAAATGCCATTTCTTAATGACCCTTCACTCAGCATAAGTTTTGCTGTACCGGGTATGAATGAAGCCCTAAAAAATATAAAAGATCAAGGATTTGAATTGGCTGATGAAGCCTTTGGATTAAATCAGGATAATGAATTGATAGAGGTGGATGCATTGATAGGTGTAGACTTGCTTCAATTCCTTCCAAAATGTTCATTTGCCCCGTGCTTGCAAGGGAGCTGCATGGTAATTGGAAATAAAGTAATTCCTATTGGTAATGTCAATCATTTCTTGACTAGGAAACAGGCTTCTCAAATTAGTAAAAAAAAGAAAGAAAAAAAAAAGGCAATGAAGTTCAAAACTATCAATGTCAGAAGTCTTCTAAAGTTCATGACACCTTAGTTAATCTGATACCTAATCCAATTAAATCTTATTTTAATCCTCTAGAAAACATTCTAAGTGATTCAGATATTGAAAATGGGATAGAATATCTCTTTAGCTTGGAATCTATTGGAATTAGTAAAAATGAAATTTATAGTTCAGAGGATCAAGAACAAATTGCTAGATTTAATGAAGCTATTCAGTTTAAAGATGGCCATTACCAGGTTAAGCTTCCTTGGCATTTTGAAAAAATAGAACTGGTCCCTTCTAATTTTCAGGTTGCCAGAAAAGTTTTAGGGAGTCTCAAAAAATCTTAAAAAGTCAAATCTTCATGAAAAGTATGACAAGGTCTTTGATAAGCAGCTTCAGGATGGAGTCATAGAGCAGATTAAAATAGACTTTTCTGTTGAAAAGGTGAATAATCACACTTGGATTGCACATAGGCCAGATATTAAGATGGAAGAGCAGGTCTCAACTAAGATTAGATCAGTTTTCAATTGTTCACTAAAAACTGATAAGAATCTACCTTCTTTGAATGAGGCTGCATATACTGGAGTTGATCTAATGGAGTCCTTGCTTAAACTGTTATTTTGCTTTAGAACTAATGATATAATCTTGCTGAGTGACATCAAGCAGGCCTTCCTGTCAATTAGGCTCAGCCAAGAGTTTGACAAGAACCGTTTTTGTTTCCTTTGGGAAAGGGATAAATTGACTGCTTATAGATATAGAACTCTAGTATTTGGATTTACATCATCACCCTTCATTGTACATTATGTACTGAAGAAACATGCCAGTAAATTTCCTCTTGACAAATGCACTAATATTCTTTCCAGTCAATTCTATGTTGATTATTTAATATTCACAGGTAATCATTTTAAGGAAACGACTGACCTTTATCGGCTTTGCTATGAAAGAATGGCTCTTGGTGGTTTTATTTTAAGTTCTTGGAATTCAAATTCACTTGAACTGAGACAACTGATAGAAAGGGATGGCAAATTTGTTGAACACTCAAATGAGACAGAGAAAATTCTAGGTTACAGATTTAATCCTAATATAAATGAGATGCAGCTTGCGCCTGTTGAATTTCACTCTGTCAGTACTAAAAGACAATTGTTATCCGAGACTTCAAGTTTATTCGATCCACTGGGTTTAGTCTTATCCATTAGTATCAAAGGAAAGTTGCTGATGAGGAAGGCGTGGCAACACAAATTAGGATGGGATGAAAAATTGCCTGAGGACATAATAAATGAGTGGGATAATATCAAACCAGACTTTGAGAAAGCTAATCAGGTCTCCTTTATTAGGCAGGCATTAAATGAGAATGAAGAGTATGGACTTAATATTTTTAGTGACAGCTCACAAAATTGCTTTGGGTTTGTTGCTTATGGTACCAGTAAGGAAAGTAGTTCCGTCTTATTTGCTAAAGCAAAAGTGGCTCTTGCTAACAAGGAAAAAGAACATAGTATCCCAGTCTTGGAGCTACTTGGAGTGATTCTTGCTTTAAAGTTCATCTCCACTATTTTGAATACCTATTCCAATATAAGATTCAACTATATTAATATTGCTGTTGATCCACAAATTGTGCTCAACTGGTTAGTAACCAGACAGACTAAACTAAAATCTAAGATTGTCAAAAATAGAATAGGTGAGATGGATAGTAAACTACAACAGCTTGAAAGGGATTATAACATTCCCATTAGTTTTGATCATGTCAAAACTGAAAATAATCCTGCTTATCTCTTAACTAGAGGATTAACCTACAACAAATTTATAGATAATTTTGAATTTTGGCTCAAGGGACCAGATTGGATGAAATATGAATTAAATACCTGGCCTAAATACCCGTTGTTGAGTGTGGGTTTTAATTCTGATAAATCAAAATATCAATACTCACAATACCATGCAAGGAAAGGAAGTTGAAATCAAACCTATTTTTGACATTAATAAGTTTTCAAACTATAATAAAGTTATGAAAATCACTGAGTATCTCTTCAAGTGGATTTGTATGAAGAGTGGTGAAAACTCTCATGAGAAGGCATTGGATTATTGGATCATGATAACTCAATCAGTCGGTTCTGCTAAAGAAATTAGCTTCCTTTAACAAGTGGATACACTCAAGTCAAGTAACTTTAAAGATTCAGAAGTGCCTTCCTTAGTATTGAATTTAAACTTGTTTCTTGATGAAAAGGGCATCCTGAGATCACGAGGAAGGATTTCCAAATCACTTAATTTGATTATAATGTGCACAATCCTGTACTTTTGGGAAAAGATCACCATTTCACTGTACTTTTTACCAGATTTTGTCATGCTCAGGTACAACGCATGGGAGTCGGTACTACCTTCAATTTCCTAAGGTCCCAAGGATTCCTGATCCCAAAAGGTAGATCTTCTGTTAAAGCTTCTATTAAGGACTGCAAAATTTGCCAGAAGTATAATGCACTTGCCTATAATTACCCTAAAGTAACCAGTATGCCTAAGCAGCACATGAATCTTATCAGAGCTTTCAATCATGTGGGAGTTGATTGTACAGGTCATGTATTTTTGAGAAAAGATAATACTAATGCTTTGAGTAAATATTTTATATTGATTTTCACTTGTTTTAATATCAGGGCTGTTCATTTAGAGTTGTTGCCTGACATGTCAACTAAGAATTTCATTCTGGCCTTTCAAAGATTTTGTAATCAGTATACTATTCCAACTTACTTGTACAGTGATAATGCCTGATCATTTGTGAAAGGGGGAGACATATTAGAGAAAACTCTCGAGTCAAATGAATTTTTGGATGAACTCTCAAAAAACAAAATCAAACATGTAAGAATCCCAGTATATTCAACATGGGTTGGGGCAACATGGGAATGTCTTATCAGAACAGTAAAAAACTGTGTAAGGCAATTGGAAGATCTAAATCAACATATTTTGAGTTTGTCACTGCTCTTTCAAACATAAAAAATGCCATTGATTCTAGACCTCTCACTTATAGAGCCAGTTCAGAAGAATTTGAATTTGTAACTCCAAATTCATTCCTCAAACTTAACAACATTGGTTCATTGATGTTCCAAGATGAAACTGATATTTGGGTTAATGATGAAAATCAGGAAAATCTTGAAAATGCACTTTGCAAGCAGAATGAGATGTTTGAGGGATTTAGAAGGTTGTGGTATGAAGACTATCTTCTGAGTTTAAGGGATCATGCAAAAAATCTTTACCAGAAAGAATGGTCTGACAAGATAAAGAAAGGAGATGTAGTTTTGATTAAACATCCAAATAAACCCAGACCCTTTTGGTAAATGGGAATAATATTAGAGAATCATTGGGCACGACAATAAGGTTAGGATTGTTAAAGTGAAACAAAATAATGGAGAAATTGCCTTCCATACAATAAAGAATTTGTATCCCATGGAATTAAGTATCACTCTTGGAAGTCAAAACCCATCACAACCTTCAGAGGTAGATACTGGAAACGACTCAAATCAAAGAAATCCTCAAGCTCCATCTGCAAATAATAGAGATCTCAAACCAAAAAGAAAGGCTGCATTAAAGCAGCATGAACTTATGAAAAATAAATTTGATTATTTATAAATTATAAATTGGGTATTAGGTGTTGGGTAAAATGCTACACCCTGGTTCAGGGGTGAGGATACATGTGTTTAGGTGGTGGTTTAAATACTGCACCCTTAATCTAAGGGTGAGAATAAAATGTTTGATTATAGGTATTAAAATCTTATTGATTTATTATATTTGTATTTATATTGATTTGGACACAAGGTTGCATTGCATTGCATTTGTTACAAATGCAATCTCTTGTCTGGAGTATATTAGAAATTATGTAAAAGGTGACGTCATATTGAACTCTGGAGGTTTAATATCATTAAAGTAATAAATTATGTATATTTAAGTTATTGGATTAAATCTGAATAATTAATAATTTTAATGATCAATTGTTACTGATAATTTGTAGTGTATTGAAAAATTTAAATATTTGAAATAAATACCGAAAATTCTGGTCTGTGAAAAAGTAAACAATGAAGGAGTTATTTATAGATATTGCTTACTGCTAGTTGCTGGCTTTGTTTAAGAAATTCTTTGATTCTGTGAAAATTAAGATGCTGAGAATTTGTGTCAACTAAAAGTAAATGATATAAGTTTACTGTAAATCAATTTCGGAGGAACATTTACTTCCAACTGTAAAGAGAAACCTCCCTTTAAAAACAAAATAGGATTACATCACAATTTAGAATAACAGTTGGATAAATTCAATAAGGCAAAAGAGAGTAAGTACACACTCAGCTGAGTTAAAACCAGTCTCTCGAAAAGTCTTCGCCTTTTCAATAAATTACATCTAAATATCAAGAAGAAGGTAAGATTGAACTTTCTCATTTTGAATTAGTCTAACTAAAGTAAGAAATTGTTTATTTGGATGAGGGAAACAGATCCTTTTCCAATAGTGATACAGGGCTGGGACACTGTAAATGGTGTGGGTATGATGTGCATACATTACATGTTTATGAGGGTAACCAATTCTATTTACAAAAGATTACAAAGGAGGAGCATGCCAATAGGAGACCTTTTGGTCCATAACTAGGTCGGATGCAAAAAGATATAACTATAAACAAATAAATACAAATAATAGTAATATAAATAGTTAATAGGTAAAGTTAACTAATAAAGAAATGTGCCATTAAGTACAAATTCAATTCACTTGGGGAGCATCTTTGGTAAAATTATTCTTTGGTTATTAGGAATCAAAATCTCAGAAGGAACCAGCAACTTGGGTTCAAGTCGATGACTCAGCGTCTGCTCATTGAGAGAGCATTTACATGATGGGCAAAGTCAGATTTTCGTGGTAAGGCAGATATGTGAGAAAGCTTTAGCAAAGGGTTAAGATGTTTTTGGGCCTTTGAGTATTTGGAGAAGGGTTTTGACAGGGTAGGTGGAAAGGCATTGTGGGAGGTTTTACAGATATATGGGATACAAGGAAAGCTGTTTATAGCAGTCAAGATTTTTCTTTTTTTTTTTGCAAGAGTAGTACAACCTGTGCTAAAGCCATAAGGATCAATGAGAGGATATTACAGTTGTTCACGCAACTGGGATACCAATTTCTTGATACTTGGTTTCTCATTTCTAGGCATCATGACTTAAATGTTTTTGATGGAATTCACCAAACTCACAGAGGCAAAAATGTTCTTACAAAGTGGAGTTCCTCAGGGTTCCATTCTTTGGCCACTTCTCTTCATAGTATATATAAGTAGTTTATATAAGTGTTATAGACCACGGACTGAAATCTATTGTCTCCAAATTTGTTGATGATACAAAACTGCATGGAATGGCAAACGATCACTTAAACTAATGGTCTGTAAATTGGCTAATGAAATTGAACACAAGTAAATGCAAGGTTATGCACATAGGTAGAAATAACAGTAAGTACAATTACAAGTTATTTAGAAATTCGTTAACAAAAGTGGATAGTGAAAAGGATCTCGGGTTAATTATCAGGAATGATCGCAAATCATCTAAACAATGTATTTCAACCTCTGAGAAAGCAAATAAGTTTCTAGGACTGATTGCGTGGTCTTATGACTTCAACCACAGTTGGAATATGCCGTTCCCTTATGGTCACCAACAGATTGGAAAAAGTACAAAAGCGAGCCACAAGACTGATTCCAAATATCAAAAATAAAAGATATGAAAATCAATTAAAACATATGAATCTATCCCCCCCCAAAAAAAAAAAGAAAAAAACGTAGACTCAGGTGACTTGATACATGTCTAAGTTTTTAAAGGGAATCGACAACATTAAAAGTGACAACATTTTCACGCTGTTATTATTTCTCAATTTGTTTATTATCTGTCCATTTATTATTATTTACTATTTACCTGATTGTTTATCATTTAACTTTACCTATTTATCTATTTATTCTTATTCGTCATTATTATTTTTTTGTATTAATTTATCATTATATCATTATAGTTTTTTCGCATCTGACCAAGTTATGGACCAAAAGGTCTCCTGTCGGCATGCTTCTCCTTTGAAATCCTTTGAATTTGAAATGGAGAGAGCGAGTGGTTTGATGTATGGGTGGGACTTGGCCAGGGATGTGTTGTGTCGCCGTGGCTGTTCAATGTGTAAATGGATGGGGTAGTGCGAGAGGAAAATGCAAGGGCAATGGGCCGGGGATTAGAGAAGGTTAAAGAAAATGAAGAAATTTGGAGGAGTTAAGGAGGTTAGTGTCTGAGTTTGAGAAGGTGTGCTAAAGAAGGCACCGACGTGATGTTTTCCGAACCAACGGTTATCCGAGTCAGACCGTATGGAAATGGACGAGGACGCCGCAACGTACCGAGACACCATCCCCTCACACAGGACACAGGGTCACAATTCTGTACATTAAAGGTGCATCAGAGGTGACGGCCAGGATACTCCGGGACAAGAACATACAGGTAGCACATAAACCACGCAACACTCTGCATCACAACCTCACCAGGGTCAAGGACATGGAAGCACCCACTCAGTAGTCGGGTGTAGTGTACCGCATTGGACATGGACGAGCTACAGCACAACATTGACTGGGAAGGAGCCAGAGTGGTACACAGAGACAGCTCAAAGAAAAAGAGAATATTTGTAGAAGCGTGGACGACAAAAGAAGTTAGCGTAAATAGGTGCATAGACTTAAATCCAATATACCTGGGCACTAGGAACACAATGACAGACTCAACATAAAGTGAGAGAGTACAGGGTGAACAAAGGTCACAGTGTGTATGAACATGATTTCATTTAATTCCTTTTTCGTGCAAGTGTGTAGTCCACTTTTTTCACTTGTTGTATAAACTGCATTCTATTCTATTGTATTTATTCTTTGTAAATAAAAATGTATATGATCCATTATGTATAATTGGGTATGTAAGGTTGTGACCAGTTATCCGGTTCCCGTAGCGACTGGAGGAGGAGGAAGAGGGGACCCGGACAGCTTCGGTATCACGGAATACCTCTCCCAGTTCCAACTACGGCCAATATATCAAGCTTTTTGTCCACTGTATCTCATTACGCCCCTGAAGACGGTCCTAGGACCGAAGCGTGGGCATTAAACATCCCACTTTGTTAACATAGGTAAAAGCTTGGCGGGATGCTTTGTCTTCGTTTTTGTTTGCTGTTAGCCCAAAAAGTCATCTGCAAAACACTCCCTACGTGACGTACGCAAGATTTTGACAGCAAAGCAAGTAGTGTGCCTCTACGTTAAAGGTTGCTTTAATTGGCCTAGTTCTTGATTGGTTCTGATCGCCGCTGCCAAATTTGTAGATAGAAAGAAGGCGACGTATTAAATGTGTTCAGTGTTTACAGTCTCTAATGCCAGACATACAATTACTATAGGTATAAACTTACAACTTAGTGAACACCGTAATTGAATCTGGAGAAAATTGTGTCGTCATTCTGATTTATGAGTAAGATAAACAATGGACGTAAATTTGTCACAAATTTGATTGCAACTCATTTGTAGTGACCGTTGCAACGGTGAATCCGTTACTCGATAAGATAATCTCAAAAGTTTGTTTTAGTACTGGTTGATTGAGGGGCAGGGTTAAGTCTAACCTAACATCCCCCCCCCTATGTAGGAATAGGAGATAAGTATGGAATTTCAACCCACAACTAGGCGAAAGGCTCTGCCATCCCCTTTATAGGAGGAAAGGGTCTGTTGGTTTGTAATATTGTCAGCAGTTGCAACTGCTACACGGATTGGACAGTGGCAACTGTGTGTTTGTTTACACTAAGCAATGACCAATGTTAACAGTGGTGGTGGTTGTTGGCGAGTTGTGTGCCCGGGAAGGTGGGCATCTATTCGAGGGCTAGGACAATGTAATTGGTGTGGATGTCATGTGAACACATCCCATTTTTATGAGTGATTTTAATAATCGATTTTACTGTGTGCTTTTCAGTAAAATATTCTTATAATAGGGGATGGCATGTATGAAATGGTTTGGGTACAAAACACCCACAATCCTACTATTACAAATCTCATAAAGTTAATGTCAATCTTATGATTATTTTTTTTTTCCAGAAAGGTAACCATCAACATTGCTGTGGGAAAGTTATCCATAGATTCCATGTATTTGTCATGCAACAAAGAAAACCCGATGTAGCATCTATACATCAGCTATCTCATGGGGAGAAACATATCTAGTGCGACCTATTTTATGCAGTTTTCTCACCAAAATATTACCACATATATCACATGATGACATAGTAGAGAAGCCTTTCCAGTGTGACTTGTGTGATTCTGCTTTCTCGCAAAAGGGTGGTCTCAAACATCACATGATGACCCACACAGGAGAGAAGCCTTTCCATTGTGACTTGTGTGATTCTGCTTTCTCGCAAAAGGGTCATCTCAAACATCACATGATGACCCACACAGGAGAGAAGCCTTTCCAGTGTGACTTGTGTGATTCTGCTTTCTCGCATAAGGGTCATCTCAAATATCACATGATGACCCACACAGGAGAGAAGCCTTTCCAGTGTGACTTGTGTGATTCTGCTTTCTCACGAAAGGGTAATCTCAAACTTCACATGATGACCCACACAGGAGAGAAGCCTTTCCAGTGTGAATTGTGTGATTCTGCTTTCTCACAAAAGGGTGGTCTCAAAGATCACATGGTGACCCACACAGGAGAGAAACCTTTCCAGTGTGACTTGTGTGATTCTGCTTTCTCAAAAAAGGGTAATCTCAAAGATCACATGATGACCCACACAGGAGAAAAGCCTTTCCAGTGTAACTTGTGTGATTCTGCTTTCTTACATAAGAATAGTCTCAAACGTCACATGGTGACCCACACAGGAGAGAAGCCATTCCAGTGTAACTTGTGTGATTCTGTTTTCTCACAAAAGGGTAGTCTCAAAGATCACATGATGACCCACACAGGAGAGAAGCCTTTCCAGTGTAACTTGTGTGATTCTGCTTTCTCACAAAAGAGTAGTCTCAAATATCACATGGTGACCCACACAGGAGAGAAGCCATTCCAGTGTAACTTGTGTGATTCTGCTTTCTCACGTAAGTGTCATCTCAAAGATCACATGATGACCCACACAGGAGAGAAACCTTTCCAGTGTGACTTGTGTGATTCTGCTTTCTCACAAAAGAGTAATCTCAAAGATCACATGATGACCCACAAAGGAGAGAAGCCATTCCAGTGTAACTTGTGTGATTCTGCTTTCTCACAAAAGAGTAATCTCAAACATCACATGATGACCCACAAAGGAGAGAAGCCATTCCAGTGTAACTTGTGTGATTCTGCTTTCTCGCAAAAGGGTGGTCTCAAACATCACATGATGACCCACACAGGAGAGAAGCCTTTCCAGTGTGACTTGTGTGATTCTGCTTTCTCACACAAGGGTCATCTCAAAGATCATATAATGACCCACACAGGAGAGAAGCCTTTCCAGTGTGACTTGTGTGATTCTGCTTTCTCGCAAAAGGGTCATCTCAAACATCACATGATGACCCACACAGGAGAGAAGCCTTTCCAGTGTGACTTGTGTGATTCTGCTTTCTCACAAAAGGGTCATCTCAAAGATCATATAATGACCCACACAGGAGAGAAGCCTTTCCAGTGTGACTTGTGTGATTCTTCTTACTCGCAAAAGGGTCATCTCAAAGATCACATGATGACCCACACAGGAGAGAAGCCTTTCCAGTGTGACTTGTGTGATTCTGCTTTCTCACGCAAGAGTACTCTGAAACTTCACATGATGACCCACACAGGAGAGAAGCCATTCCAGTGTGACTTGTGTAATTCAGCTTTCTCACGAAAGGGTAATCTCAAAGGTCACATGATGACCCACACAGGAGAGAAGCCTTTCCAGTGTGACTTGTGTGATTCTGCTTTCTCATACAAGGGTGATCTGAAACGTCACAAAAGGACCCACACAGGAGAGAAGACATTCCAGTGTAATTTGTGTGATTCTGCTTTCTCGCTAAAGGGTCGTCTCAATCATCACATGATGACCCACACAGAAAAGAAGCCTATCCAGTGTGATTCTGCTTTCTTACAAAAGAGACCTTAAGCATCACATGATGTCTCACACAGGAGAGAAGCCATTCCAGTGTGACATTTGCGATTCTGCTTTCTCACATTAGGGTAATCTGAAATGTCACATGAGGACTCACACAGGAGAGAAGCCATTTCAGTGTGACTTGCGTGATTCAGCTTTCTCACAAAAGGGTCATCTCACACGGCATATGAGGACCCACACAGCAGAGCGGCCTTTCCAGTGTGACTTGTGTGATTCTGCTTTCTCACAAAAGGGTCATCTCAAACGTCACATGATGACTCACACATGAGAGAAGCTATTTCGGTGTGACCTATGTGATTCCACTTTTTTCACAAAAGGGTCACCTCAAATGTCACATGATGATCCACGAATCCCGGAAAAAAGCCCCGGCGGAAGAAAAAAAATCCACATAGGAAGATCCCTGGACGGAAAGAAGCCCCACCGGAAAAAAGTCTCCAATTTATAGATAATAATACTTATTATTTATTGATAACAGTAATACTTGCTTTAAATAAAACCTAGTTCAAAGGGACCGGTGAGTTGGTTTCAAATTCCGTGAGGTTGAGGTGTTTAATTGCATTAAAGGTGTGAAGTAGACTTCCTTAATGGTGTGGTATACAAGTCCCACATTCATCACAGTATCATTCATATCATTAGTGTGTACTCATCTGTGTGGATATATATATATATATATTTCAACATGGAAATGATCAAAAACAACAAAGGTGGAGAGAAACTTTGTTGCGATGGTCATATGTACACGAAGAAGAGTGTGAACAAAACGTCTGTACGATGGGAGTGTTCAAGGAGAAAAGCTATGAAATGCAGTGCAACACTGTGCACGGACTGTATTGAAAGTCAAAGGTACAAAACATAGTCATAATTCTAATGCTGCTAAAGTAGATGCCACGAAGGCCAGAGTTCAACTGAATGAGCACGCTTCTGCCACCAGAGGAAAGCCAAGTCAGATAATTGCCGATACTGTTGTTAATCTTCCTGTCGCAGCGCGTGCTGAGATTGGAAACTCAAAGTGTGTGAAATGCATGGTTCGCAACCATAAGCGCCACGCTCTTCCGAAAGATCCCGCTTGTCTGGACGATTCATGGACTAAGATGGTCAGGAGTTCATGTTCTATGATAGTGGTGCTGATAGCAGTAGACGGGTTATTGTCTTTGTAACTGAAGAGGGATTGCGTTATCTTGCTCGTTTCACTCAATGGTTTATGGATGGCACATTCCGGACTGCTCCGAAACTCGTTCATCAACTCAATTTAATTCGTTGCCCTTTAGGTGAGTCGAAGATAACATGTGTCTCCGCCTTTCTTTCTGGCAAAACTCAGAGCATATATGAAGAAGTGTTCCAAGCCATTGTTGAACAGTGTGCCACACTAGGATTCAACCTTGATCCTACGACAATCGCAACCGATTTCGAACTCGCGACTGTGAATGCTATCCGGACTGTATTCGGGGATCACGTTCAGTACCACGTTTTTTTTCCCACTTAACGCAGAACACCTGGAGGAAGATACAGGAATTAGGCCTTGTGACACTACAAGACAGACGAAGAAAGCAGATTATTTTGTTCTATGTTAGATGCCTTGGCTTTTCTGCCATGTGGCAGAGTTTCGGAGGGGATGGAATTTTTAAGAACTGTTATTCCGGAGCAACTCGGTTGTCTAGTAGATTATTTCGATGCGACCTACGTGTGTGGAGGATATCGTCGTATCCAGATGCCTGCCGAACGCCGCCCAGGTGATGTGCTACCGACCGCCGCTTCGTATGCGCCCAACGCCACCCCTTTTTCCACCCGAACTTTGGAACGTACACCAAGTAACCTTGTCTGGCGGGCGGGCATCGTACGAACAAGCATTGTGAGGCGTGGAATCAAGCCTCCACACAGATGATCGGCCACGACCTACCATCCTTCCGTGTGGATCGCGATCGAGGCTGTACGAAAAGACCAGGGCAGGGGAGACATACAAAAGACCTTCAGAAAGGGCTTCCCTCTCGCTGCAAAGACTTCGAAGCAGGCTAGAAAGATATTGAAGCGTTTCTTAAAGGCTGTGCCCACTGCATCCGCTTTTAATTCGATTTAGATTGACTTAAAGTAGTGCTAACTTTCAAATGTACTATTTCATAACTTAGTGCTGACTTTGTATCTTTCTATGACAAAGATCTGCTATTCATAATATTTAGTATATTGTAGTATTTTCATATAATATCATGTAAACTGGTGCTGACTTTGTATTATTTTGTACTTGATACTTTTATACCTTATACTGCATAGCTAGCCTCAATTATACTATTGATTTTCTATTGTTATGTATTCTTTGTGTTGAAGTAATTTCCGATGGTTTTATTAATATCTATTATGTATTATTTTCATATAGTGTCAAGTAAACTCATCTTTTAAGCAATAAACACATTGTTTTATTCCTATACTGTTACCTTGTTTTCCTAAATTGGGGCTTTTCTAGAATTTGGGGCTTTTTTGCGCCTGGGTATTTTCAAGGTGGGGCTTTTTTCCGCCAGGCAATTTCTTAAGTGGGGCTTTTTTTCCGGTGTTTTTTTTTTCCCGAACCCCGATGATCTTCACTAGAGAGTCGCTGTCTCCAGTGTGACACGAAAGAGCGATCTTAAATGACACGTGACGACCCACCCTGAAAAGAAGTCATTCCAGTGTGACCTGTGCAATAAAGTTTTTTTTTTCTTCTTTTTTTACGTAAGGGTCTTTTCAAACGTCACGTCACACGATTACCCTTACAGGAGAGAACCCATTACAGTGTGACCTGCGCCATAAACATTTTCCCCGATTTTTTTTTCTTTTCTTTTTAATGTCACACTGTGATCCACACATGATTGAGCCTTTTACGGCGGTGTGACCTGTGGGATGAAGCTTTCTGATATAATAAGGATGATTTGAGATGTCACTTGATGATGACCCACTCCGGAACAAACAAGAAAGGCCTTTCCAACAGCTTGAAGGAGCAGTATTATCTAACAGCATATGGTAATCAACACAGGTGACGAGACTTGATTGTCTGACTTGTGCGATGCAGCTTTCTCGCGAGAGATGCTTTCAAATGTGACATAGCTCGCACGAGATAAGATCTTCAAGTTCATAGGGTAATACTGGCACTCCTGATTCCATCATCTATGTTTATGGGTTCTCGGGAACATGTCAGGAATGAAGGCAATCGTAGATGTAAACAGACGTAGGTGGTAAAGTATACTCCCCTCCCTTTGTCATTTCTACCTATTTGGTATGTGCCGTTCACATACCAACGGAGTCAGGATTTTTATTAAAGGAGAAACTGGGAGAGTTTGAATAATCCCATAACACCGGAAATATCGATGATTAGGAATGCCCGATGTGAGTGATTCAATTAGGATGGGTGACGACCTACAAGGGATGGACGAAGCCGTTGTCAAGGTTGAATCATGGGAGGGCGATCAATTATAGCTTGGAGGAAGGGGTATCCAGACTATGTTGGGGATTTCATTCATGCAGGTAGAGTAGTATACATGAAGATATAGATACACATGCACGCTAAATGGTCCCCAGTGCAGATATTAATCTATTTTCAACCACATTAACTTTTCACTTTCAATGCCATGTCATCACGATCGAGACTGACAATGCGCTCAACGGAGACATATCCGGAAATTAATACGCAGTGAAGCCAAGGACTCGAACCCAGCTCAGACATACCAGAGTGAACAGTGACTAACCACTGCGCCATCAAGAGAGAGAAAAGTTGAGCACAATTTCTTCTATTTGTACGAGTATGCTCGAGTTACATACATATACAGCACGAATCTTATGCTCAACCCATCCCCGCTATGATGGTGCAATGGTAGTACGTGCGCGTGGGAAAGTGTTATACACACACACACTGAATGGTCCCCAGTGCAGATATTAATCTATTTTCAACCACATTAACTTTTCATGTCTTCGTTGAGCGCATTGTCAGTCTCGATCGTGATGACATGGAATTGAAAGTGAAAAGTTAATGTGGTTGAAAATAGATAAATATCTGCACTGGGGACCATTCAGTGTGTGTGTGTATAACACTTGCCCACGCGCACGCACTACCATTGCACTATCATAGCGGGGATGGGTTGAGCATAAGATTCGTGTATATGTAACTCGAGCATACAAATATAAGAAATTGTGCTCAACTTATATCTCTCTTGATGGCGCAGTGGTTAGTCACTGTTCACTTTGGTACGTCTGAGCTGGGTTCAAGTCCTTGGCCGCACTGCGTATCAGTTTCCGCATATGTCTCCGTTGAGCGCATTGGCAGTCTCGCTCGTGATGACATAGAGTTAAAAGTAAAAAGTTAATGTGGTCGAAAGTAGATGAAAATATAGATGTAAGTTTTACCACTGTCTCCGTCCTTGTAAACCTCTCTTATGGATATGGCGACTCACTTCTATTGGAATCCCCCGAGATGATTTATACAAGATCTTACGTGAGCTTTGCAGTGACGTGGTGACTTCCTTGGATTAGTGGTTTAAGGTCCTCACCAAAGGGCGTGATCTTTCATACGTGGGCCAACTATCTTTTTCCTGCACCCTTTCACCATTATTTACGGCATTATTGTTTACTTGGAATAGTCTTGAGAATTCCACCCATGCAGGCAGTGCAGGTGTCCATATATGTAAGTTCCATATAAATATTGATCAAATGAATGTGAAATTTTGTATTTATGTACTCTATAAAATAATTTGATAAAATAAAAAGAAATGTGACATAAAAAAATTCTTAACCCTAATAGATTATGGCATGCACTGGGACTAGATTGAAGGTCTTGCTTCGACAACAATCGGCAGATTATTACGGCATAGCGACTATATTAATTTGATTCACAGTTTTTTATATTTTATCAAGTTCCAATAACTTCATTCCTGGTTTCAACCTTTAAAGCATTTTACTGGTTGTAAAACTTCCTACTGATCCTGTATCAGTAAATATATGAATGGGTCTATTGAATAATTTGATAAAATAAAAAATGTGATAGTTTGTATGTATGATGTACTCGTAAAAAAAGAATCATATCAAGAGGTGGACCGAAGTTATACTTGGATGGGTTTAGTGCCTGTCATAATACAGAGAGATTTAAAAAAGTAATGTGTGATATCTTAAACGAATTTTAGCTCAGTATTCGTAAACTAAACACCAATTAAAAGGTGTATAGAGAAACTCAAAATTAATAAAACACCAGGGCCTGACGGCTGGCATCCAAAAATCTTAGAGGAAACGAAAAATGAGATTGTTGTTCCATTACAAATTAGAAAAAAAAAAAAAAATCCATATCCGGAGATGTTCCAAGAGAATGGAAGCTAGCTATCATTTTCCAATATATATATATATATATATATATATATATATATATATATATATATATATATATATATATATATATATATATATATATATACATATATATATATATATATATATATATATATATATACATATATATATATATATATGAAAGTGACAAAAAGAAAGCAAATAAGTACAGGCCTATAAGAAAGTAACTGATAAATGATAGCCACATGCACGGGCTCAGACGGAAACGTTCTTGCGTGACAAACTCAAATTCTACAAAACAGTCATCTCAATTTATGAGTAAAGAAACAATATAGATTTGATACATTTACACTTTGCAAAAGCTTTTGATACCGTCCCCCACGAAAGACTACTTACTGAATTAGCTTCACACAGACAAGTGGTAGCCTGTCAAGTTGGACTAGAAATTGGTTGAGTGATCGAAAACAGAGTTATTTTAAATGGCAAAACTACTAGATGGAAAAATGTTACGAGTGGAGTTCCTCGGGGTTCCGTTTTTGGGCTACTTCTATTCATAGTGTATACAAATGATATAGACCACGGACTAAAATCGCTGTCTCCAAATTTGCTGATGATACAAAATTGTGCGGAATTGCAAATGATCACTTAAATCAATTCAATATTCAAGAAGATTTAGATAGATTACAGCAATGATCTGAAAAGTGGCTAATGGAATTTAAGACAAGTAAATGCAAAGTTATGCACAGAGATAAAAATAACTAAGTACGATTACAAGTTAGAAATTCGTTAACAAATGTGGATAGTGAGAGGGATCTCGGCGTAATTATTAGCAACGATCTCAAATCATCTAAGCAGTGTATTTCAGCCTCTGAGAAAGCAAATAAGATTCTAGGACTGATTGCACGATCTTTTGGCTTCAAAAGTCCATCTCTCATTAACAAGCTATATAAATCGTTAGTTCGTCCACATTTAGAATATGCTGTTTCCGAATGGTCACCGAATCTCATTAAAGACATTGACAGATTGGAAAAAGTACAACGGCGAGCCACAAAACTGATTCCAAATATCAAAAATAAATCATACAAAAATGGACTAAAACAAATTAACCTGTCCCCCCCCCAAAAAAAACAACAACAACAACGTAGACTCAAAGGTGACTTAATACAGGTATTTAAGATTATTAAGGGGATTGATATCAAAAGTGACAAAATTCTTACATTGACAATCCGACAAGAAATAGTCGTCTCAAACTGTCAGGAAATAGATTTGATTTGGAAGTGGGTAGAAACAACTTCGCCAACCGTGTACTTAATGAATGGAATAAACTTCCTGCAGAGGCAGTGCAATGTAGTTCAGTTAGAAGCTTTAAGATTCGTTTAGACAAACATCTAAGCAAGATTCTGTAATGACTACCATTTATTTTATACTAGATTTTGTTAGAAAGGGGCTTCGCCCCTGAGATCTCAGCATGTTGATAAATTCGATAAACTCTTAATTTAAAATAGTAATAAAAAAGCCCCCGGCTGCGCCGGCCCGGCTACGTCGGGGGGCTTGGCCTGCGGCGCTGCTCGCTCTTCTTCTTCTTCTTCTTCTTCTTCTTCTTCTTCTTCTTCTTCTTCTTCTTCTTCTTCTTCGAGTTCTTCTTCTTCTTCTTCGAATTTTTCTTCTTTTTCGAGTTCTTCTTCGAGTTCTTCTTCTTCGAGTTCTTCTTCTTCTTCTTCAATTTCTTCTTCTTCTTCTTCTTCTTCTTCTTCTTCTTCTTCTTCGAGTTCTTCTTTTTCGAGTTCTTCGAGTTCTTCTTCGAGTTCGTCTTCTTCGAGTTCTTCTTTTTCGAGTTCTTCGAGTTCTTCTTCTTCTTCAAGTTTTTCGAGTTCTTCGAGCTTTTCGAGTTCTTCGAGTTCTTCGAGTTCTTCTTCTTCTTCTTCGTTCTTCGAGATCTTCTTCTTCTTCTTCTTCTTCTTCTTCTTCTTCGAGTCGTCGAAATCGAAATTAGTCGATCGATCGAATCGAGAAAAAAGTCTGACAGACAGACAGACAGACACGAAACCGCTTTTATTTATTAGATTATTTTATTATTTGTTTGTTATTATTTGCTTGTTTTTCATTCATTATCTTTTCTCTGTCAATTCATTATTATTTACTATTTACTTGTATGTTCATTATTCAACTGTACTTATGCATTTATTTATCCTATTTATCATTATCTATATTACAGTTTTTGTTTTATTATATTTATCGTTATTTATATTATTACGGTTTTTTTTCTTTTATCATTATTATATTTTTTCGCATACGACCTAGTTATACTTGTTACTTGTTACTTGTTATTTGGGAGTTCTAGGCCCCGCTCCACCAGCATCGGTGCTCTGCAGGGCCTCCATTGATGTTATCAAACACTATAGTCACTTCTAATACACAAATCATCCATGTCATAACACTCGGTGAACAAATGTGTCTTCAAATTTTTCTTGAAAATGGCACAGTTTCTACTCATTTTGACATTTAGTGGTAGCTCATCAAAAAGTCTAGGCGCACATCTTTTAAACGCTCGAAAACCCATTACCAAATTAATTACTTCTTGGCTCATTCAACCTATATTGTTCATCACTATGCCGAAGCCCCATAGTAGTATCCACTTGAAAATCGTTGAGAAGACTCCTTAGATATTCTGGTTTTCCATATTTCAAGGCTCGAAAAGTCAGAAGACTTAAAGATCTTGAAAACTATCCGCGCCTTTATTGGTAGCCAGTGCAGTAATTCCATGAGTACCGCAGTTACTCTCTCACGAGGTGCAAGACCTCTGAGTAATCTCACAGCTCTGTTCATAACATACTGTATTTTCCGAAGCCGATATTTTGGTAAGCCAAAGTAAAGAGAGTTGCAATAATCTAGTCTACTTGTAACATAATCATGAAGAAGCATCTTTACAGTATCCTCATCCAAATGTTTTCTCACAAAACCAATATTCCTCAAATGATATCCAGCAACTTTCACCACTTTGTTGATTTGAGCTTCAAAAGAGAGATTTTCATCCAATAGAACACCCAAATCCTTAACAGCACTTCTTCCATCCAACGTACTGTCCAATATCCGCAGACTCCTAGTACCTAATCTTCTGAGACTCATTTTCTTTCCCACAATCAACACCTCAGTTTTATTCGGATTCAATTTAAGTTGTTTTCCATCCATCCATGATTTGACGTCAGACAAGACAGTTTCCAGTTTCTCTTCAGCATCATTAACATCAGACATAGACATGTAGAATTGGGTATCATCCGCAAACAATTTGAAATTGACACCTAACCTGCCGCAATAGCAATTCAGATGGTGTATATACAGAAAAGAACAGGACCAAGTACGCTTCCTTGAGGAACTCCTCTCTGCAGAGATCTTTTCTTAGAATAGGATTTTCCAATCTGTACACAATACGTTCTGTTCATCAGATAGCTTTCTAAGTAAGCCAGTGCATTTCCCTCTATACCGCAACTCTGCAAATCATCCAAAAGAATAATGCTATGCACTACTGTATCGAATGCAGCACTCAAATCAAGCATAATTAGGACACTGCACTTTCCCTCGTCCATCTTTACTATTAAATCATTCACCACGGTACACAGCGTAGTTTCGGTGGAGTACAACCGTCGATATGCGGACTGATCATCCGGTATTGCGTTTATCTCATTTAGATGAGTCCATAACTGATCCAAGATTACATTCTCAATAACCTTTGAAACAAAAGTCAAGTTCGATATGAGCCCAGACTCTGAGGATCAAGGTTACCTTTGACAGTAGGTTTAACAATAGCTAATTTCTCACTCTCTGGGAAAATGTTATTTACTAAACTTAGATTAACAATCTGCAGGAAAACATGTAGAATATCTTCAATATTCTGACTGTGCATTATTTCTGACATTGGAAATGGATCAGTTCCACAATGTGTCTTTTTCACTCTGTGTATAATATCTTTCACTTTAGACAAGTCTATCTCGTGGAAGTTAAGTAATCTCTTCTCCGATGCTCGAGCAAATCGATGGCCAAAAACAGTTTCATCTTCAGAAAAACTGTCCACTATGTGCATTATTTTATCATCAAAGAAATCCAAAAATTTATTAGCCAGTACTTCATCCGAATAACCCTCAGGGAGCTTTGACTTCTTTTTATTTCCAGTCAAATTATTTAGAATAAGATATAATTTATTCATATCTGACCTGGCGTCCATAACCTTTGTAGAATAGTACTGTTTTTTTCTCTGAAATATGAGTCTATTTTCTTTATTTCTGGCGTTCTTATAATCCTTTCTGGCATTATCAGTGCGTAATCTCCTCCACACCCTCTCTTTTTTAGTTTTATCCTTCTTTGCTGCCAATATCTCACCATTAAACCATGGAGCACTATCTTTGACAATAATATCTTTTTCAACTACTGGACAAAAAGCCTCATATTCCTCCTTTGAAATACTTGTATATTGTGACAGTATACATCTTACACAATTTTCTTTCCTTTGTAAGCTATGATGACAATTTTCCGTCTTCACTAAATCTAATCTGCTTTTTATTTTTTCAATAAACAAATTTGGATCAAAATTTACTTTTAACCGAAAACTTATCCTCTTTTTTAATTTACCAACATTTTCAGAGTACAAAACAAATCTAACCACTTTATGAATAGGAGAAATACTGCAGACTTCATCAACACAGACATCTCTTAAGAGAGCATGTCTTTCATCACCAAAAACTAGGTCCAGCATATGTCCAGTGCTAGATGTAACCTCTGTTACCTTGTTAACAAAGTCTAAACCATTCATCATCTCAATGAATTCAACAGCATTATGATCTGCTATATCATCAACCCATAAGTTGAAGTCTCCCATTATAAAAACATTTCTGCTAACTGTATCCACAGTCTCAAGATATAATCTGAAATCAGTGAGAAAGGTTGCAATATCAGCATTAGGGGGTCTATAAACAACTATGAAAACAAACTTCTGCCCACCTAGTTCTCCACTGACTTGGATATGTTCAAAGTTATGGACCGAAAGGTCTCCTGTCGGCATGCTCCGCCTTTGTAATCCTTTGTAAGAAATTCGCAGATAAGATGGTGCCGTGCAAAGAACCGAACAGAGAAATGCCAAGGGACAAAGGGTTTGTGGTGGTGACAGATTTAGAGACACTGAAGAACACAACCATGTAACTATCGGACGATTCAGCAGTGAAAATAGGCAAGGCTAAAACAGAAGTGAAGAGATTGGCTGAGACAGGAGTTTGTAACCCTGTGCAGATAATCTCCAGGATTTTATCTAACGTTAATGATGAAAGTGTCAAAGCACACGATAATACGATAAGAAGTGTATTCGGCAATAATGTGAATGTGAGAGGATGTTTCTTCCACCTAACGCAATCCACATGGCGATGGATTCTGTCTCTGGGGTTTGTAGAACACTACCGTAGGAAAGCGTTCGACAAAGTGCCACACCAGAGACTACTAAATAAAATCAAAGCCCATGGCATAGGAGGAAAAGTGTTGGAGAATGGATTAGAGCTTGTACCAATTTACTAGTTATTTGGGTAACGGCCGTTACTGGATGTAATAATCGCCCATCCCAAGAACCCAATGTTTAGGAGAAAGACATGAGGAACTGAGAGACGTTAGCTGGGTAAAAGTAGCAATTCGTTGCTAATGTAGCTATTCGTTGGAAGCGTAGGTTAATAACAATAACAAATATGGCCGATTCGTAGTTCAGCGCCGCAATCCCTACAAAGAAGGTAGAATCTGTGTGTTTGTTATTTGATATTATGCATTAATTTTTTTAGACGTCTTCCGCAACAGTCATTACTCCATGTGTAAATTCTCCCCACCCAAAAACCCCGATTTCCCACATTTCCCCCCAGATCGTTAGGAAGGAGAGGTAGGTAGGCCTAAGTCACCAAGTGCATTACTTAAACAATTAATATCTTAAAAACTACTCAATTGCGCAGGAAATGAAGTACACCGTCGTTCATATCACAACATTTGCCACACATGAGCCAGATATCAAGTTCTATGGTTGGGTGAATTGGTAAATTGTCCCCAATGATTTCAGCGCTCAGTACATGGTTATAAAGTCTATTCCATTTGTTGATCACTGTTGTAAATCAGGTCTTGTCTATTTCCTTCTTAAACCTAGTCAGATTTGTACAATTTCGTTCTATTATTTACTATGAGTCCTGCCCTGCTAAATGATAATCTTGACCCGTTTTGATATTATATGATATCACGTCGCCGTCTTTGTTTTTCCAGTTTAAGTTAAGGTGCATAAACATCTCTACATAACAGATTGTTGCCCAGTTCTTCAATCAGTAGTTTTGAATACATTGATATATGCTAGGAACAATATCTAACAAATCCTATATTAGCAATCAAACCCCACATATCTTCAAAACATAACCGATGTTCTTAATCGGCTTATTATGCCTGTGAGCAAGACTTTTATTTTACACATGCCCAATCCCGGATGAAAAAGAAAAGAAAGAACCACCAGTACCGCTATCATCTCACCACTACTTCCTGCACATAACGACTGTCACTGTTAGTAAACCACAGCTTGTGAAAGGTCAGATCGTAAGGAGGTGGATTTCTGGATTACGAAACAAAAACAGATTAGTTAGCCTACCCCTTGATAGAGCTTATGATTTAAGCATTCTTAGCTCTGTTGTGACAAATATATTTGCTAAGTAGGGATAAACCATGTAAAAAAAAAATCTAAAAGTGCCTTTGTACATTTGCAAGAATATTTGAAATAGTTTAGACATTTGTGAGACGTTGAAGTGTCATGAAAATGATAAGCAAAGAAGGAATCCACACAGGTAATGAAAAAATTATTGTAGGCATTTGCCAGACAGAGCCTACATGATTAGATTGATGCCTGGAAGTTGCAGGCCATTATGGTTGTAGCTGTGTAGGTGTTGGGTACTTTAGAAAGAATGCTGTAGGTTAGTAACGAGATCAAATTAGGTATTGTTCCGTTGAGAGAAACCCAGCGTTTCAAAAATTGTAGAGGGGGCTGTCTGCAGGGAGGTTAAATTTTGTAACCTAACATGTCTTGGTGTTTTAAAAATTGCTGCCGACATTACAATGAATTCATTGTATTTAAACATGGGCTAGCAGATGATATAGGAAAGGGTTGCAGACTGGCAAACATCTATGTGAATACTTAAAATTATTATTATGTAAAATCATTACTAAACATTTATTGTAAAAAAAAAAATATATGTATGGAAGAGAATGAAAATGATCTTGTATAAATTATCTTGTATCGAATACAAGAAACAAATTAAACAAATACCATTGAAAAATCTATTTTCCATGAGGGAGAGAGACTGAGTAGGTTAGGTATGGTCAGAATAAGAGAATACTGTGCTTGATTTATCGTTTATTTGAACAATGTTGTCATTTCTCGCACTAATCACTGCCTTTGCATGTTTCTCTAAATCACCATACTTATTTCCCAATGCAGTCCTCAGACGAGGGTGGGGGGTATAGTACAAACTAGTGATTTCCAATTGAAATGGAACACCCGATTTGGTCAAATCAACAGGAAAATTGTTGGGAAAAAAATTGCCTGTTGGGGTTTTGCTAATGTCAGGATTTAGATCCCTGAATGCAATATAACTTTGGATAATACAATATGTTTTTTATGCAGTGTCAAAGCAAAAAAATAGGCCAGGAGATCCTTCTGTTCATAACAAGGTCCATGTTTCTGTCACGGGATGAAGTTTATGGATTGCCTAGGCACCAGGAACTCAAGTTTAAATGGCATTAGAGGAAAACTATTGACAGCAGTCATGTGATACATGCTTGTCAGGCACTGGCAAGACCAGAGGCCTCCAGAGTGGTTGATGTAGACCCATGGCAGTCAATGCGAGTATGCAAAGGGTCAATAAATGCTTGGGGGTTGATAAATACCTAACCTAACATTTTGGAGGGGCTCCTTTCCAACCACCATCTCTTGTGTCAGGGGGAAAAGTTACCCCTTTAAAATTTTGGAAATACTTAGAAATTGATTCATCATCCAGCTCTAATATTTTTAATTTACTATTGTAATGATTAGAATTAATTATAAAGAAATCCATAAAAAGAACTGGATTCGTTAACAAATGATGAAAAAAAAAATGTTACTACGTAAACATTAAGTCCTAATCTCGCTATCGGACGAAGGGTAAAGAAAGGGTTCATTGTTTTGAACTAGTCTATCTACGTGGCATATTGGAGAAGCCACAAAAACTTCAAGACAGCCGACCCAGGCTGCTAAATCATAATCCGAAATAATCCCTTCACGAAGGTAAGAGTTAGTCAGAACCATTAATTAACATTTAAAGAAATTTAATTGGGAAGCCCTTGTCCAATAGAAGAGTGAGGGGAATGAGACGATAGAGGGGAATGCAAGTCGAATGCTAGCAATCGCTCCCTTGGAGTGTTGCTACGTATTTGAATAACCCTTTACGTTCTCATAACTAGGTTATATAATTTTTTTAAATATGTATCAAACCCAATTCTCATTTATAGTCAGTTTTGAGGTCTTAAGGTGTCATGACTTAACTACGGTATAGGGGGGTTAGCCCTAACCTACCTAGCCTAACATAAAATAATTTGTAAACTTTAAGTAGGGTAATTTAAAGATTTCTGAAGAGGCGTTTCCTATGTTATATTTCAGGAAGAGGCATATTAACCTCTTGTTACCTCCCTATAGTCTCGTAAGGATTTATTCTGCCTCACGAATCTTTCAGCTACCCTACGCCGTTTCTTATTGATGTAATAGTGTTTCTGAAGACAGGTTATAAAATTTTACAGGGAACCAGTCCTGGAGTAAAATGTACTATTGAAAGGGAACACAAGTTTGCAAAAAAAAAAACCCCCCCCCTTTCCTGGTGTGGGAAGTTTATGGAAGTTCTGGAAGAATAAATACAGAGAAAAGATCGAGTTTCCTTTCAACCAAGAATGGAAAAGTGGACTAGGACCTGCTTACCCAATCTCCATGTCCTACCAGACGATTAATCTGCGGTCCAGTACCAACCCTCATCCTTCAGTTTGTGTGTCATTGACACAAGGAGCAGCGGAAAAATGATCGCTTACCCGGAGGGAGCGTTGCAATCTCTATCAACTGAATCAGTGTTGATCGGAACCTGTGGTATTTTGATGAATGTATATGTCTGTCGCGTTTCGCCGCGATACTTGCTCCACACACATTTCTGATCAATTCGTTCCACTCTGATCCCCTCCTGGTATACCACATCTTCCAACTGGTATCCAGGCAGAATGCCACAAGATATAGGTAATCCATGTATAAAACACAAACAATGACATATTTTGCACACATCTATTTTATTTTTCCCATACAAAAAAGAAAACTGTGCATATAATGTTAAAATAGAGTTGATGACATTAAGATTCTTGATGCTACAGGTTGATTGGATTCCATTGAATGTTGAAACTGGTACTTGCCAGAAATTCCAGTTTTGAAAGTTGTTTTACTCCCAACTCTGATGTTTCTGTGGAGGCTGGCCAGTTGCATCCTGTGCAATTATTGGCCACTTTATTGTCTTCCTTTCTAGGGAATTCATTAGGGTCCATACGGAGGAGTGATTATTTCCAACCAGAAAAAGAAATGATGGTAAAAAGATGAAAAAATAAAAGAATGACAGTTGCTCCATTTTTCATACGTTGTGATGACTTCACATTACTTAGGTCATACTCTGATTTGAGGCTTCATTTGTAATCACACAATTCTAAGGGCTATAAGAACTTGATTTATTCTTGTTATCATGCTATACATCCATTTAATTGTTGTATGGCTTTAACATAAACATAAAATACATACTAATGGCTATTTCCCAAGACAAGGGAAGTAGCCAAAAAACAAAGGTATAAAATCCACTCCCACCTATTCCATCCCCACATACTGTACTCCACTTTCATTCACCCCTTCCTCCCTCTTAGCTTAGCTCCTCATGGATGATGGGTCATTCCTGCATCTCACCCACTGCCCTTGGTCAGCAAGACACAGGAACGCTGCTTCATTTTTATTGGTGACCCCCCCCCCTCTCTGCCCCCTCATGCAGAAAAGGAGAAGATGGAGAGAAATCCCTTTGGGCTGCATAATATCATTTACACATACTCCCTCAGCCCCCCATCCTCCACCCACTCCTTTCCATGCATCACAGCACCATCCATCCATACAGGACCATTCTCCATTCATCCCTATCTTCTTCTGTTATCTCTCTTCCTCTCTTTCCCAATGTCCTTCATACAATCTCCTTTTAGCATCCATTCCCAAATGTCTGTTTCTCATTACACTTTAATCCACCAAGGCATTTACTTGCTCTTCTCAATCTGCATTCTACCTCCACCTCCACTCATCCCTTACCCGCCACATTTGCACCCAAGTATCTAATACTATCTCTTGCCCTTTATACTTCCAATTTGCTACCACATTCTTCCCTTGTACATCTCATCACCTTACTTTTACCCACATTTATCTTCAACTCCCTTCTTTTGCACACCTTCCCAAACTCCATTACTAACTCACTTAATCCCTCCTCTGATCCTGCCACAAGCACAGTATTGTCAGCAAACAACAACTAGCTTATCTCCTACATTTCTCCATTTTCTTTAATCATCTCCAATCCCAGGCCAATTACCTTTGCATTTACCTCTCACTCCACCCCATCCATGTATATATCAAACAGCCAAGGCAACATAAAACACCCCTGGCAAAGTCCCACCTTTACCTCAAACCATTTCTGATTCTAACACAGGCTCTACTACTCTCGTAAAAACTCTTGACTGCTCTCAACAGCTTCTCTCCTATCCCATGTATCTGCAATACCTTCCACAATGCCCTCCTGTCTACCCTGTTATAAGCCTTTTCCAAATCTATAAGTATCCCAAAAAAACATCCTTACCTATTCCTAAAGTTTTCTCACATATCTGCCTTACTACAAAAATCTGATCCATGCAACCCCTACATGTCCTAAACACACACCGATCCTCACCAATTACTCCCTCTGTTCCTCTCCTACTCCTCTCAAACAAAATCCTTCTCATAACCCTTCCCAACTACACTGAATATTCACACTTGTTCCTTTTTCTCTTGTAAAGTGGAACTATACAGGTACTCCACCAGTTCCCTGACACTACCTTCTTTTAAACAAACATTAAACAACCTCACAAGCCAGTCCACCATCACTGTCATTTTCTTAGAGCTTCCTACTACATTTACCTTTCCTTCCTTATCCTCCTTCACATTTAGCAACTTCCTGAAATACTCTGCCCATCTTACTCTTAAACACCATTCCTTCCATTATCATCTTTCCATCTTCACCTTTCACCTTTTCTTCTCTGCTTTATTTCTTTCCAAAACACCTTTTTATTACTTTCAAAAATTTCTGTTATACTCTTACCCCATTTCACATCTCCCTCTTTGCTTCCTTTATCTTATGCTTTGCTTCTTTTCTCTTTTCTTTGTACCTCTCATATGATTCTCTCATCCTGTTTTGTAAACAGTCTATGAATGCTTGCTTCCTCTGCAACTTTCTTTGCTTCTTCATCCCACCACTTGCTCTTCCTTCTATTTCATCCCATCCTCCTTGTTCCACACACCAACTTGCATACCTTGTTGCTCCCTCCTTGAATCATCCCCATTCCTCCTCCACTCCTAGTTCTACTCTATCCTTCACTCCCTTTCATTGCTGAAATGAAATTCTTCTATCTTATACCCCTTTGATTATTTTGGAGGAATACCTCAAGGGTTCATCAAGTTCTGGGCTACAGTTTTCCAAGTCTTTTTCTTTGTACCCTTATTATCAGTTCATCTAATGGTACTAGTTCGTTAATACTGCAGATAATATTGATCAACCCTGTCATTGGTTGGCTAATATTCCTATGTAGTGCATCTGCTGCAATGTTCTCCCTACCTGGAATGTATTCAAATTTAATCTCTTAACATGGAAGTGTAGTAAACCACTTGGCTAATCTGCCTCTAAGATTCCTATGTTTGAATAAGTTCTGCTGAATAGCAGTATGATCAGTCCACACTCTGATTGGATATCCCAGTATCTTATCTCTTAAAACTCTTTTGTGAATATATCACTGCTAATGTTTCCCATATTGTAGTGCATTGTTACAAAATCTCAATGTGAAAGCTATCTGTTGCAATTTTGCAAAGAATGAGCACTTTATCATAATTAGG
Source organism: Oratosquilla oratoria (assembly GCF_046742065.1). Taxonomy (NCBI): domain Eukaryota; kingdom Metazoa; phylum Arthropoda; class Malacostraca; order Stomatopoda; family Squillidae; genus Oratosquilla; species Oratosquilla oratoria. Next base: position 35,197,067 of record NC_134788.1, read on the forward strand.
AAAAATGAGAACTGGAAAACGAGTAAATTTAACTTTCAACTTGTCAAAAGTTTGTTGTTGTTCAGGACCCCAAATGAACTTGGAATCTCTCCTTCACAAAGAATTTAATAGATTAGATGTGTCTGCATATTCCTTAATAAACTTTCTATGATACCCTGTCAAAGGATTACAAAGGTGGAGCATGCCGACAGGAGACCTTTTGGTCCATAACTAGGCCGGATGCAGAAAAAATATACATAAATGATAAAAAAAAAGATAGAATAAGAATTATGATAATATAAATGATAATAAATAGAATAAGTAAATAGTAAATAATGATAAATGGAAATCAAGCGAATAATAAATAGACAAATAATAACAAACAAATAATCAAATAATATAAAATAAATTATAATCATTACAGCGTCTTGCTTAAATGTTTATCTAAACGAATCTTAAAGCTTCGAACTGAACTACATTGCACTGCCTCTGCAGGAAGTTTATTCCATTTATTAACTACAAGGTTGATGAAGTTGTTTCTACCCACTTCCAAATTAAATCTATTTCCTGACTGTTTGAGACCATTATTTCTTGTCAGATTCATTCACTGTAAGAATTTTGTCACTTTATCAAGTCACCTCTGAGTCTACGCTTTTTTAGGGAAAACAGATTCATATGTTTTAGCCGATTTTCGTATGATATACTTTTTTATATTTGGAATCAGTTTTGTGACTCTCCTTTGTACTTTTTCCAATCTGTCAATGTCTTTAGTGAAACTTCTTTCTCAACATTGTTTGGTACTGGATAGTTCTGTACTGCCTCTACCTTAGAGTTCACTGTACTGAATCCATGCCTTTTAACTTATGTCTCAAATAAATGACACTGTCTTGTAAAAACTTTAATTTTTCCAATTTCCCTTTGAACCTGATTCAACTGATTTTTTCACTGTCTCTACCTTTGAATTCACTGTAGTAAGTCCATGTCTATTTATCTTATGTTCCAAATAAATGACACTTGCAAAGTTTCACTTTCAACCCTGATTCAACTAGTCTTGAGAATATGTACATACATATGCCAAGGCTTTTTTCCCCCTTACCAGGGAGGTAGCCAAAAAAAGACAAGGCACAAAATCATTCAAAAGATCTTGAGAATACCTAATTTAATATCTTAAAGTGTTCAGTTGCTGTTTGAAAAACTATTCAGATATCATCCAGAAATGCACTGGCTGTGTTTCCTAACAACCCATCTAGTACTGTATTAATTCCATATAAGTTATTGAATGTTACATAACTAAAATGGCATTTGCTTGAATGCATAATGCCTTGTTGTTGTAGAAAATGCTGTATAATCTTAAGAATCTTTGTGCATCTTTATCTGCCAGAAAGCTGATTTGAAACCAGTAGTGCTAAAATACTGATTCTCAGTTCCCAAACTACAAAATATATCTACTATCACCAGTAATGGTAGTCAATCAGGTGTTGTCTGTTTATTCAATTCCCTATAATCAATAACTGGACACATGGTACCATCTGAATTTGGCATCAGAGTCAATGGGAAGTTCTATTCACTTTGACTGGGTTCTATGACATCCTTTGATAACATTTCAGTGATCAAGTTATCTATAATGGCTAGCTTGGAATGTGGTAATCTGTAGGCAGGTATATATACAGGTTGAAAACCAGTTTTAATTTGATCTGATGTTTTAAAACAGCTGTTTTGTCCAAGGTGTCCCCAGGCAAAGGAATTGCTTTATTGTGCTTCACTAGCAATGGGATTAACCATGATTCTAATTCAGGACAAGTAGGCCCTAGTTTACTTTTATATTTCTCTTCCAAATCTGTCTTCTTGAATGGAAGCGGTGATTCCACCTCTTCAGGACTCTTGTTTAAAATCTTAATGGATTTTTGATAGACTTGAAAAGATCCTATTTGTGAACCTTGTCTTTAGACCTAATCTTTTCTCAGAGTACTAATCACTAATATTTCTGCCTTGTTCTTGTGTGTCTTATGAATCCCAAAGTCCAATTTCAAACCTTTTATCCTAATTGATTCTGGGATGGTTAGAATTTTGAAGACTACAGTGATGCCTTTCAACTGCACTTGTATTCTGTTAATTGCTCTGGAGTGCAATAATGTCGACTTTATTGTGCCACCTTCCACAATTAGCAAATCTTCATTTGGAGTTGATGAATTCTGATTAATTTCTGGGATTTCTTGAACATTTGAGCTGTGTCCACTATGTGTGTCTTCTTCCTCATGTGTTCTCTGTTCTTGAATAGACCACTCTGACCCGCTACTATCCAATCTAGCATTGCTATCTTTCCCCATCAATCTCAATAGCTTCTCTTATCTCATATACTGGCTCTAAATCTAGTTGATTTAAAAAGAGGATTAACTGTGATTTTGCTAAGATCCCTAACTCAGCTAGACATATGATCATACCCTCTTTTCTCATTGTTTCAAATCCTATCACTAAATCTCCTAGGAAGACCGATTCTTCTACAACTATCCCCAGAATGTGCAAGTGCTCATTTTTATACAAAATAACATCCAAGTCAGTCTTACCTAATGCTTTTAACTGACTCCCTGTTACTCCTAGCAATGAGTAATGGATTGGTTCCAAGAGTTTCATTTTGGGTTTCATCCTTTTTAAGCACTCTACTGATTATAACATTTACTGCAGATCAAGTATTGATAAATATTTGATTAGGTCTATTAAATACTTTACCCAGAGAGAGGAGCCCTAGTGCAGAAGTCCTTCCAATTATTATTGTAAATTTATACACTTCACCCGTTTTACTTAATTTCTTTATGTCATCAATAAGAACTTCACATTCTGTTCATTTTTTGGAACTTATTATTATTTTTTGTTTTAGCTTAGACATAATAAGGCAGTTGAACCCTAAATTAAGTAGTTCCTCTTGATCAGGGGTGAGAATCTTGGTTATATTAATGTAACCGTTTAAAGGACATGGATGATATGGCTGCCATTCAGATTAAAAAATTTCTTTTGATTAGCTCTAGTGATGGAATTTCTTTGTTGGTTCAATTTCAATAAAAAGGCTGTCAATATATCCTTGCCGAGTTGTGATGTCTTCTCTTGTTTTGTTGAATTTGTTGTTATCGTGAAATTTACAAGATCATTTTCTGTGACGGATGATAGTTTATGATTAATTTATATACGGGCATTTGATGGAGGGCAATAATTTCCACCTGATGATCTGAATGAGTCATGAGAACTTTTGTGTTTGATAATTTGGGTTAGATGACTCCTCCATGAGCTCTAGTGTCTCCGACAGTTCTAAATAAAATGTACTTTTGACTATGTTTATATGTAATATGTTTCCTCAAGTGAGTCCAGGCATTCGGTATTGGTTTGTAATATTGCCAGCAGTTATAACTGGTACACGGATTGGACAATGGCTCATGTCGGAGTTGATCTGGCAACTATGTGTTTGTTTACATTGTAGTGAAAGAATAGAAAAGGGTAGTAGCAAACACCAGTTTACCATTTGTTGGCAGTGTGTATTGATATGACCAACTAAGTAATCAGTGACCAACATTAACAGCAGTCAAGTGGTGGTTGTTGGGAAGTAGCATGAATACATAAATGGGCACCTCCTCAAGGTTAGGCATGTTAAGCAGTATTTTGCTATGTGATTTAAAGAGAGGTTTATTAACATCAAGACTCGGCATAATCTATCTAATTCGCCATAGCTAATAGTTTACCTCTGTGAATTGATTCAGTATTCGAGCCTGAAAGTGGGCCTATTTGTTTATAGTAAAAAAGTAATTGTTGATTTACTTAGCCGATTATTATGAAAAGGCTTAACATATTCGTGAGTAAATTAAGTTGTTTTATATAATAGCTTCAGGAGTTCAATTAAATGAGTTGTTCAAGTTCACCTAGTATGTACTAGGGCCTATTTGTTCTTAGTTGAAACCTTGTGACCAGGTTGAAGTTTGTTTATTTGAATTATGGCCTATTTTTAGTGAAATCGAATTGTTTTAATTTATTCATAGGCTAGTACAACCTGAATATTTTTTGTATTTTATATAGATACAGTCTAATCATGACTAGTGATAATGAGGATAATGATAATCTTGATAAAGCTGGATTTGAGACTGCATTGGCTAAATTGAAACGAGAAAGGGGTATACTTAAAAGAAAAGTTACTCTGATTCTTAATCAAAGGATTCATTCAATTAAAAGACATTAAACATTCGTTTCTGAAGTAAACAATTAGATGTTATTGATCAAGTTATAAGTGAAATTAAAGTTAAAGATGAACAAATTTTAGATCATTTAAAGGAAAATGAAGTAGATGTTAAGAAATTTGACACATTTACTAGTGAAGTAGATAAGCAAGTAGGCTATCAGAATTTCAGGATTTTAAAATGGCAGGGAATAAATCCAATATTCACTATGCAAGCTCTATAGATGCTGATAGATTGGTTGAAACACTTAATAGGCTAGACCATTTTGATACTAAACCGCCTCCTTTATCATGTGGCATTTTTGATAGAACAGAAAAAGATAAATTTGCCTTTTCCTCTTTCCTCAATCAGTTTGATAATGTCATAGGTAATAAGGAGAATATGTCCCAGGCAGTGAAGCTTAGTTATTTACATAGTTATCTTAGGGGCTACGCTTTGAAAATCATTAGCCATTTGTCTATCATAAATGAAAATTATGATACTGCACTAAAATTATTGAAGGACGAATTTCTGGATATACCCTTTATAGTGGATGAAACTTTCAGAAGGATTTTAAGCGCAACAGTGCCTCAAGGGTATGACAAGAAGTTTTTTACATTAAAGTCATTCATCACTGAAATAAGAGCATACATTTTTGAATTAAAGTCTAATTATGGTTATGATTTTACAGTGAAAGATTCTCCTGGAAATTTACGATTGAGTCATATTCTCTTTAATAAGTTGCCTGCAGCATTCAAAAGGGAACTGGTTCATAAATATAATATAAACTATCCTACGTTGACTGAAATCTTTGAGTCATATAATGACATTATTAAGACTCTAATTAAGACCTGTAAAACTACTTTGCCTAAATCTGATAAAATCAATAAGGCCAAAGAAAATTCAAAAAATGCACCCAAAGAAAATAAAAGTTCTCTTCAAATTTTGAAGACCAGTCAAAATAAGGTTGTTCCCTCTAAAAACCTTATTTGTAAATTGTGCAGTGCATCAGGTCACTCTTTGGGACAGTGTGAAAAATATTCAACTCTTAAGGATAAGACAGAGAGAGTACAGGAGTTAGGTCTCTGTGCACGTTGTGCTGGATCTGGCCATAAAGAAGATGAATGCTTTGACAAGCAAAATAAATTAAAATATGGTTGTAAACACTGTAATTCTCATGGCCATATAGCACCCCTTTGTCCTGAAATTAAAGGGCCTAATACTAGTAGTAATCATCTTTAACATCTCAACAAAAATCTGAAAATGATTACATTTCCCCTACTGTAACTTTGGAATTTATTCATGGTAAACAGAGTAAGAAGATCAGATGTCTAATTGATACAGGGAGTCAGCAATCCTACATGTCAGCAAGAGTTGCTAAAGAGCTGTGTAAGGATTTAGACTCATTGAATATGATAGACTTCAATCTAAAAACATTCATTGGAGCTGAAGTTAAGAGCTTTAAGCAAACCTTATTAGGTGTTAAAATGAATAAGATAATTCAAATGCCATTTCTTAATGACCCTTCACTCAGCATAAGTTTTGTTGTACCGGGTATGAATGAAGCCCTAAAAGATATAAAAGATCAAGGTTTTGAATTGGCTGATGAAGCCTTTGGATTAAATCAGGATAATGAATTAATAGAGGTGGATGCATTGATAGGTGTAGACTTGCTTCAATTCCTTCCAGAATGTTCATTTACCCCGTGCTTGCAAGGGAGCTGCATGGTAATTGGAAATAAAGTAATTCCTATGGGTAATGTCAATAATTTCTTGACTAGGAAACAGGCTTTTCAAATTAGTATTAAAAAAAAAAAAAAAAAAAAAAAAAGGCAAGTAATGAAGTTCAAAACTATCAATGTCAGAAGTCTTCTAATGTTCATGACGCCTCAGTTAATCTGATACTTAATCCAATTAAATCTCATTTTAATCTAGAAAACATTTTATGTGATTCAGATATTGAAAATGGGATAGAATATCTCTTTAGCTTGGAATCTATTGGAATTAGTAAGAATGAAATTTATAGTTCAGAGGATCAAGAACAAATTGCTAGATTTGATGAAGCTATTCAGTTTAAAGATGGCCATTACCAGGCATTCGGAAAAAATAGAACTGGTCCCTTCTAATTTTCAGGTTGCCAGAAAAGTGTTAAGGAGAGTCTCAAAAACTCTTAAAAAGTCAAATCTTTATGAAAAGTATGAAGAGGTCTTTGATAAGTAGCTTCAGGATGGAATCATAGAGCAGATTGAAATGGACTTTTTTGTTGAAAAGGTGAATAATCACACTTGGATTCCACATAGGCCAGTCATTAAGATGGAAGAGCAGGTCTCAACTAAGATTAGAGCAGTTTTCAATTGTTCACTAAAAATTGATAAGAATCTACCTTCTTTGAATGAGGCTGCATATACTGGAGTTGATCTAATGGAGTCCTTGCTTAAACTGTTATTTTGCTTTAGAACTAATGATATAATCTTGCTGAGTGACATCAAGCAGGCATTCCTGTCAATTAGGCTCAGCCAAGAGTTTGACAAGAACCGTTTTTGTTTCCTTTGGGAAAGGGATAAATTGACTGCTTATAGATGTATAACTCTAGTATTTGGATTTACATCATCACCCTTCATTCTACATTATGTAATGAAGAAACATGCCAGTAAATTTCCTCTTGACAAATGCACTAACATTCTTTCCAGTCAATCCTATGTTGATAATTTAATATTCACAGGTATTAATTTTAAGGAAATGACTGACCTTTATCGGCTTTGCTATGAAAGAATGGCTCTTGGTGGTTTTATTTCAAGATCTTGGAATTCAAATTCACTCGAACTGAGACAACTGATAGAAAGGGATGGCAAATCGGTTGAACACTCAAATGAGACAGAGAAAATTCTAGGCTACAGATTTAATCCTAATATAGATGAGATGCAGCTTGCGCCTGTCAGCACTAAAAGACAATTGTTATCCAAGACTTCAAGTTTATTCAATCCACTGGGTTTAGTCTTACCCATTAATATAAAAGGAAAGTTGTTGATGAGGAAGGTGTGGCAACACAAATTAGGATGGGATGAAAAATTGCCTGAGGACATAATAAATGAGTGGGATAATATCAAACCAGACTTTGAGAAAGCTAATCAGGTCTCCTTTATTAGGCAGGCATTAAATGAGAATGAAGAGTATGGACTTAATATTTTTAGTGACAGCTCACCAAATTGCTTTGGGTTTGTTGCTTATAGTACCAGTAAGGAAAGTAGTTCCCTCTTATTTGCTAAAGCAAAAGTGGCTCTTGCTAACAAGAAAAAAGAACATAGTATCCCAGTCTTGGAGCTACTTGGAGTGATTCTTGCTTTAAAGTGCATCTCCACTATTTTGAATGCCTATTCCAATATAAGATTCAACTATATTAATATTGCTATTGATCCACAAGTTGTGCTCAACTGGTTAATAACCAGACAGACTAAACTAAAATCTAAGTTTGTCAAAAATAGAATAGGTGAGATGGATAGTAAACTACAACAGCTTAAAAGGGATTATAACATTCCCATTAGTTTTAATTATGTCAAAACTGAAAATAATCCTGCTTATCTCTTAACTAGAGGATTAACCTACAACAAATCTATAGATAATTTTGAATTTTGGCTCAAGGGACCAGATTGGATGAAATATGAATGAAATACCTGGCCTAAATACCCATTGTTGAGTGTGGGTTTTAATTCTGATAAATCAAAATATCAATACTCACAATACCATGCAAGGAAAGGAAGTTGAAATCAAACCTATTTTTGACATTAATAAGTTTTCAAACTAATAAAGTTATGAAAATCACTGAGTATCTCTTCAAGTGGATTTGTATGAAGAGTGGTGAAAACTCTCATGAGAAGGCATTGGATTATTGGATCATGATAAATCAGTCAGTCGGTTTTGCTAAAGAAATTAGCCTCCTTAAACAAGTGGATACACTCAAGTCAAGTAACTTTAAAGATTCAGAAGTGCCTTCCTGAGTATTGAATTTAAACTTGTTTCTTGATGAAAAGGGCATCCTGAGATCACTAGGAAGGATTTCCATATTACTTAATTTGATTATAATGTGTACAATCCTGTACTTTTGGGAAAAGATCACCATTTCACTGTACTTTTTACCAGATTTTGTCATGCTCAGATACAACACATGGGAGTCAGTACTACCTTCAATTTCCTAAGGTCCCAAGGATTCTGGATCCCAAAGGGTAGATGTTCTGTTAAAGCTTCAATTAAGGACTGCAAAATTTGCCAGAAGTATAATGCACTTGCCTATAATTACCCTAAAGTAACCAGTATGCCTAAGCAGCACATGAATCTGATCAGACCTTTCAATCATGTGGAAGTTGATTATACAGGTAATTTATTTTTGAGAAAAGATAATACTAATGCTTTGAGTAAATATTTTATATTGATTTTCACTTGTCTTAATATCAGGGCTGTCCATTTTGAGTTGTTGCCTGACATGTCAACTAAGAATTTCATTCTGGCCTTTCAAAGATTTTGTAATCAGTATACTATTCCAACTTACTTGTACAGTGATAATGCCCGATCATTTGTGAAAGGGGGAGACATATCAGAGAAAACTCGAGTCAAATGAATTTTTGGATGAACTCTCAAAAAACAAAATCAAACATGTAAGAATCCCAGTATATTCAGCATGGGTTGGGGCAGCATGGGAACGCCTTATCAGAACAGTAAAAAACTGTCTGTATAAGGCAATTGGAAGATCTAAATCAACATGTTTTGAGTTTTTCACTGCCCTTTCAAACATAAAAAATGCCACTAATTCTAGACCTCTCACTTATAGAGCCAGTGCAGAAGAATTTGAATTTATAACTCCAAATTCATTCCTCAAACTTAAAAACATTGGTTCATTGATGTTCAAAGATGAAACTGATATTTGGGTTAATGATGAAAATCAGGAAAATCTTGAAAATGCACTTTGCAAGCAGAATGAGATGTTTGAGGGATTTAGAAGGTTGTGGTATGAAGACTATCTTCTGAGTTTAAGGGATCATGCAAAAAATCTTTACCAGAAAGAATGGTCTGACAAGATAAAGAAAGGAGATGTAGTTTTGATTAAACATCCAAATAAATCCAGACCCTTTTGGTTAATGGGAATAATATTAGAGATAATTATTGGGCATGACAACAAGGTTAGGACTGTTAAAGTGAAACAAAATAATGGAGAAATTGCCTTCTATACAATAAAGAATTTGTATCCCATGGAATTAAATATCACTCTTGGAAGTCAAAACCCATCACAACCTTCAGAGGTAAATACTGGAAACGACTCAAATCAAAGAAATCCTCAAGCTCCATCTGCAAATAATAGAGATCTCAAACCAAAAAGAAAGGCTGCATTAAAGCAGCGTGAACTTATGAAAAATAAATTTGATTATAAATTATAAATTGGGTATTAGGTGTTGGGTAAAATGCTATACCCTGGTTCAGGGGTGAGGATACATGTGTTTAGGTGGTGGTTTAAATACTGCACCCTTAATCTAAGGGTGAGAATAAAATGTTTGATTATAGGTATTAAAATCTTATTGATTTATTATATTTGTATTTATATTGATTTGGACACAATTAAGGTTGCATTGCATTGCATTTGTTACAAATGCAATCTCTTGTCTGGAGTATATTAGAAATTACGTAAAAGGTGACGTCATATTGAACTCTGGAGGTTTAATATCATTAAAGTAATAGATTATATATATTTAAGTTATTGGATAAGATCTGAATAGTTAATCATTTTAATGATCAATTGTTACTGATAATTTGTAATGTATTGAAAAATTTAAATATTTGAAATAAATACCGAAAATTCTGGTCTGTGAAAAAGTAAACAATGATCGAGTTATTTATAGATATTGCTTACTGCTAGTTGCTGGCTTCGTTTAAAAAATTCTTTGATTCTGTGAAAATTAAGATGCTGAGAATTTGTGTCAACTAAAAGTAAATAATATAAGTTTACTGTAAATCAATTTTGGAGGAACATTTACTTCCAACTGTAAAGAGAAACCTCTTTTTAAAAACAAAAGAGGATTACATCACAATTTAAAATATCAGTTGGATAAATTCAATAAGGTGAAAGAGAGTAAGTACACACTTGGCCGAGTTAAAACCAGTCTCTCGAAAAGTCTTCGCCTTTTCAATAAATTACATCTAAATATCAAGATGGTATGATTGAACTTTCTCATTTTGAATTAGTCTAACTAGAGTAAGAAATTGTTTATTTGGATGAGGGAAACAGATCCTTTTCCAATAGTGATACAGGGCTGGGACACTGTAAATGGTGTGGGTATGATGTGCATACATTACATGTTTATGAGGGTAACCAATTCTATTTACAAAAGATTACAAAGGAGCATGCCAATAGGAGACCTTTTGGTCCATAACTATGTCGGATGCAAAAAGATATAACTATAAACAAATAAATACAAATAATAGTAATATAGATAGTTAATAGGTAAAGTTAACTAATAAAGAAATGTGCCATTAAGTACAAATTCAATTCACTTGGGGAGCATCTTTGGTAAAAAATTTCTTTGGTTATTAGGAATCAAAATCTCAGAAGGAACCAGCAACTTGGGTTCAAGTCGATGACTCAGCGTCTGCTCATTGAGAGAGCATTTACATGATGGGCAAAGTCAGATTTTCGTGGTAAGGCAGATATGTGAGAAAGCTTTGGCAAAGGGTTAAGATGTTTTTGGGCCTTTGAGTATTTGGAGAAGGATTTTGACAGGGTAGGTGGAAAGGCATTGTGGGAGGTTTTACAGATATATGGGGTACAAGGAAAGCTGTTTATAGCAGTCAAGATTTTTTTTTTTTTTTTGCAAGAGTAGTACAACCTGTGCTAAAGCCATAAGGATCAATGAGAGGATATCACAGTTGTTCACGCAACTGGCATACCACTTCCTTGATACTTGGTTTCTCATTTCTAGACATCATGACTTGTATGTTTTTGATGTAATCCACCAAACTCACAGAGGCAAAGATGTCCTTACAAAGTGGAGTTCCTCAGGGTTCCGTTCTTGGGCCACTTCTCTTCATAGTATATATAAGTCTTATAGACCACGGACTGAAATCTATTGTCTCCAAATTTGTTGATGATACAAAACTGCATGGAATGGCAAACGATCACTTAAACTAATGGTCTGTAAATTGGCTAATGAAATTGAACACAAGTAAATGCAAGGTTATGCACATAGGTAGAAATAACAGTAAGTACAATTACAAGTTATTTAGAAATTCGTTAACAAAAGTGGATAGTGAAAAGGATCTCGGGTTAATTATCAGGAATGATCGCAAATCATCTAAACAATGTATTTCAACCTCTGAGAAAGCAAATAAGTTTCTAGGACTGATTGCGTGGTCTTTATGACTTCAACTCACAGTTGGATATATTGCCGTTCCTTTATGGTCACCAAAACAGATTGGAAAA
>NC_134788.1:35211702-35216702 GCF_046742065.1 Oratosquilla oratoria
TGTCTGTCTGTCTGTCTGTCTGCTGGGGTCATGGACGAGGGGTGACGTGATGGAGGGTCGTCACGAGGAGGGTGGGGAGGGGGGAGGTGACCTCCCGTCACGTGACACGACGGACGGACACACGCTCTTCGTGTCACTACGCAGCAGCAGCATCGGGGAGTCTGACATACTTGACCTCGAACTCGACCTGGGGTCACGTGACTCGCGCTCTCCGTCAGCGATGGGTGCCTACCTGGGTGGGTGCGATTCACCATGGTCTCTGGATCACGTGCTGGACTCGTGATCGACAGCTATTCCCTTCCCGGAAGAGAGATCAGAGCTCGTATATGACCGATCTGTGAGTCATAATGCTATGACCTTACACGCACACACACACCCAACTCCCCGCCTAGGAGAGTTGGAGTAACGACTCGAAGCACAGCGATACTGAAATTATTTCAGCCCTGGGCAGGATTCGAACCCAGACCGCCGTAGTGACAGTCGGGGACTCTAGCAACCGCGCCACCGAGTCGTGTGTGTGTGTGTGTGTGTGTGTGTGTGTGTGTGTGTGTGTGTGTGTGTGTGTGTGTGTGTGTGTGTGTGTGTGTGTGTGTGTGTGTGTGTGTGTGTGTGTGTGTGTGTGTGTGTGTGTGTGTGTGTGTGTGTGTGTGTGTGTGTGTGTGTACCTGTGTGCGTGTGTACCTGTATGTTTGTGTGTATATCTGTGTCTGTGTGCGTGCGTGTGTGCGTTTCCGAGACTGTAGGCCTCTACATTAACCAAAAGACTTCTTCTCTTTCTCTTCTTCATCTACGTCTAGGTGTGTGTGTCTGGGGCGTGTGTACTATTCATCCAACTCTAAAACATCTCAAAGCTTGAGGGTCGTTCACCCAAAAATATTCTCTAAAATTCTCACTAAAAATGTCGCTAAAACCATAACACGACTAACTTTACCATGAGCATAACTATCAGGTGAGGAGGAGGAGGAATGGGAGGAGGAGGGGGGAGGAGGAGGAGGAGGAGGAGGTGGTGGAGGGCGTGTGTGGGGGGTGGGGAGGGGGTGAGGGGATCCTAACTATGTCCAGCCTCAGTACTCTTGGTTGCATTTGCCCTAAACCTACAGCAAAATCTATGATCATATTCTGGCAATACTAAAAGAGCTAAAAATACTAAAAATACTAAAATGGCTGGTGGTGCTTTATCCTCCCCTCACCTCTCAAAATGCTCAGACAAGACACAAGTTCTCAGTTTGGGGGGGGCAAACAAGGGGGAGGGAAGGGGGGGGGTTAAAGGGGTTGGGGGTTGGTCCCTGGGTAGGTTGGTTATGAATGAACAGACTGGGGAAGGGGGATGGGGACCATATGAAGAGGAAAGAGGGGGGGGAGGAGAGGAGGAGGAGGGGAAGAGGAAGGAGGGAGGGGACGGTAATGAGGAAAAAGGAGAGAGTGGGAGAGAGCAGGGAGGAGAGAGGGAGGAATGAGGGAGGATTGTAAAGAAGGAGCAGGGGAGGAAGGGAGGACAATGAAGAAAAGAGGACTATGGGGGGGGGATGGGAAGGAAGACGGGGCGGGGGGGCTGTGGAGCGAAGGAGGGAGGGGAGGGGGCAAGAGAATGGAGTAAATGAGGGAGGGGAGGGGGAGGGGAGCGGGGGGGGGCAATGTGCGGCAGTGAGGCGAAGGGTGTTGGCGATGATGAAGATGGTGCTGGTGGTGAAAGTGGGAGGAGGAGGATGGTGTCAGGAGGAGGTGGTGGTGGTAGAGGAGGAAGAGGAAGAGGAGGAGCAACCTGACGGGGTTGAAGAGTACCTGTGAGAGTACTTACTTCCGTGGGGGAAGAACTTGGCGTAGATCTCCTTGAACGTGTCCTCCTGGACGACACCTTCGGGACACTCCTGAAGAAGCGGCGGCGACGGCGACGGCGACGAGGGAGAGAGAGAGAGAGAGAGGGACAACCCATTAGTGAGATAAAGAAAAAGGACAACCCGTTAGTGATATAGAGAGGGGGACAACTCGTTAGTGAGATACAGAGGGGGGACAATCCGTTAGTGAGATAGAGAGGGGGACATCCCGTTAGTGAGATAGAGAGGGGGACAACCTGTTAGTGAAATAGAGAGGGGGACAACTCGTTAGTGAGATACAGAGGGGGGACAATCCGTTAGTGAGATAGAGAGGGGGACATCCCGTTAGTGAGATAGAGAGGGGGACAACCTGTTAGTGAAATAGAGAGGGGGACATCCCGTTAGTGAAATAGAGAGGGGGACAACCCGTTAGTGAGATAGAGAGGGGGACACCCCGTTATTGAGATAGAGAGGGGGACATCCCGTTAGTGAGATAGAGAGGGGGACAACCCGTTAGTGAAATAGAGAGGGGGACAACCCGTTAGTGAGATAGAGAGGGGGACACCCCGTTGGTGAGATAGAGAGGGGGACAACCCGTTATTGAGATAGAGAGGGGGACATCCCGTTAGTAAGATAGAGAGGGGGACAACCCGTTAGTGAGATAGAGAGGGGGGACAACCCGTTATTGAGATAGAGAGGGGGACAACCCGTTATTGAGATAGAGAGGGGGACATCCCGTTAGTAAGATAGAGAGGGGGACAACCCATTAGTGAGATAGAGAGGGGGGACAACCCGTTAGTGAGATAGAGAGAGGGGACAACCCGTTGGTGAGATAGAGAGGGGGACAACCCGTTATTGAGATAGAGAGGGGGACAACCCGTTAGTGAGATAGAGAGGGGGACACCCCGTTGGTGAGATAGAGAGGGGGACAACCCGTTATTGAGATAGAGAGGGGGACATCCCGTTAGTAAGATAGAGAGGGGGACAACCCGTTAGTGAGATAGAGAGGGGGGACAACCCGTTATTGAGATAGAGAGGGGGACACCCCGTTGGTGAGATAGAGAGGGGGACAACCCGTTATTGAGATAGAGAGGGGGACATCCCGTTAGTAAGATAGAGAGGGGGACAACCCGTTAGTGAGATAGAGAGGGGGGACAACCCGTTATTGAGATAGAGAGGGGGACACCCCGTTGGTGAGATAGAGAGGGGGACAACCCGTTATTGAGATAGAGAGGGGGACATCCCGTTAGTAAGATAGAGAGGGGGACAACCCGTTAGTGAGATAGAGAGGGGGGACAACCCGTTATTGAGATAGAGAGGGGGACAACCCGTTAGTGAGATAGAGAGGGGACAACCCGTTAGTGAGATAGAGAGGGGGACAACCCGTTAGTGAGATAGAGAGGGGGGACAACCCGTTATTGAGATAGAGAGGGGGACAACCCGTTAGTGAGATAGAGAGGGGACAACCCGTTAGTGAGATAGAGAGGGGGACAACCCGTTAGTGAGATAGAGAGGGGGACAACCCGTTAGTACCTGAAATGCTGCCAACAACAAGCGTCCTCCTTCCATCCTGACACCAACATCATAAGAATCCAGGACATAATACCTCCGCCCAAAATACCTCCGGCCAGTATCCCACAAACAAAAATACCTCCATGCAACTGATAAGTGTTATAAGGACATTTTGGGATGATATTGTAAACAATATGTAGAATATAGAATCCTATGGATAGTACCATTAGAGGAGTTTTTCATTCAGGATTATGGTAGTACGGTAGATCAAAGGAATAATCAATTCTCTATAGAAATTTTTAATCAAAAGGAATCAGACCACGCTAAACGAATCCGCAGAAAATATGATCAATTCCAGTTGCGTCTGAAGAACTTGTGTCTGGATTACATGGAAAGTATATCATGCATGGAGTTATTTTGGGAATTTTTTTAGGTATTCTGGGTGGAGGTATTTTGGGTGTGGGATTTTTGCCGGAGGTATTTTGGGTGGAGGTATTTTGGGCGCTTGCCACATCATAAATAGATACATATACCAAGGCTTTTTCTCCCTTACAAGGGAGGTAGCCAAAAAGAAAAAGGCACATCATAACAACCTAAAAGGGGTCATGTGAAGAATCGTCACCCCAGAACGCCCACATGAAGAATCGTCACCCCATGAGATCCCACCTGATTAATGTCACCCCATACGCCGAATATCAACAGTGGAATAAAGATTAGATCAGGTTAGGTTAGGTTAGGTTACGTTACGTTTGATTGAATAAAGGTTATGCTTATTGTCATCAACTTATACAACCGAAGAATCGTAAACACAGGATAATGGCCCACAAAAAGAATTGTAACCCTAGGATAGTCCACGTGAAGAATTGTCACCCTAGGATAGTCCACGTGAAGAACTGTCACCCTAGGATAGTCCACATAAAGAATTGTCACCCTAGGATAGTCCACGTGAAGAATTGTCACCCTAGGAGAGCCCACGTGAAGAATCGTCACCCTATGACAGTCCACGTGAAGAATTATCACCCTAGGACAGTCCACATGAAGAATTGTCACCCTAGGATAGTCCACGTGAATAATTATCACCCTAGGATAGCCCACGTGAAGAATTGTCACCCTAGGATAGTCCACGTGAAGAATTGTCACCCTAGGACAGTCCACGTGAAGAATTGTCACCCTAGGATAGTCCATGTGAAGAATTGTCACCCTAGGATAGTCCACGTGAAGGATTGTCACCCTAGGATAGTCCACGTGAAGAATTGTCACCCTAGGATAGCCCACGTGAAGAATCGTCACCCTATGACAGTCCACGTGAAGAATTATCACCCTAGGATAGCCCACGTGAAGAATTGTCACCCTAGGATAGTCCACGTGAAGAATTGTCACCCTAGGATAGTCCACTTAAAGAATTGTCACCCTAGGATAGCCCATGTGAAGAATTGTCACCCTGTCCAAGTCTGGGGTGAGGATTCTTGATGTGGCGTCCTTCCATCCATCGTGGCACCAACATCAAAAGAACATAAAAACACAAGAGATTGCAAGAAACCATGGGGCCTATACTAGGTAGTTACATGTCCATGACCACCTGTCATCTCCATCCATAAAGTTGTCTAAGGCCGGCCATACACTATCATGTACACCTGACAGGTACGCCTGAACAGTCACGCCTGTCAGGTATAC
>NC_134788.1:35221702-35224202 GCF_046742065.1 Oratosquilla oratoria
ACGACGACGATGACAACAAAAAACGACGACGACGTCGACCCCCCCCCTTGTCGTTGTCGTCGTTCGGTCGGCTGTCGCTCCATCGAATCCGGGACATTTTCACCACATGGACATTTTCCCACCCACGGGTGGACAATTTCCCACACGGACATTTTCCCACCTACGGGTGGACAATTTCCCACATGGTCATTTTCCCACGGGTCCAACTTCCCACCCACGGGGGGACATTTTCCCATTATCGGTTCTACTTTAGATGACGTTGAAAAAGGCCTTGATATCGTCCTACAGCACTCAACTCCAAGAAAATTTTCATCTAAAGAGATAACAATTGTTCTTGGTTGCTCCTAATCTACTCTAAAGATACGTCTCCCGGCGTTTCACACGTAACGACTTTTCGCCGTACACGACACGACGTCGTTCTCTCAAATAACTATGGGTTGCTAATGAATGCTTTTACATGTGGTCGTGACGTGTGAAAGCGTTCACAGACAACCATGGATATTTGAGAGGACGACGTCGTGTCGTGGACGGCGCACGGCGAAAATTCGGTACGTGTGAAATGACCCTTAGAGAGTGGAAGGAGGGAGGGACGTCTAAACCAACTACTTTCCAATATTCTAGACCAACTTTATTATTATTATTTTTTTTTTTTTGCATAGAGAATTTTTGGATCAATACATATATATATGTACTCGTAGACATACATACTGTATATACATACATACATGCCGATGACAGAAACATCAACACATTTATGTACCACAGACACAGTCGGAGCGGAAAAAAAGACTGGAGACAGGGAGTCTATATATTTCGACTGTTGGCTGCAGGCCTCCTCTTCAGTACTGAAGAGGACTGCAGTTAGCAGCCGAAATATACAGACTCCGTCTCCAGTCTTTTCTTTCTATCCTGCTGCTGTGGTGTCAGCTGATACACACATACATACATACATACTTACATATATAAATATACACACATACCTATATAAATATGCATACATATATATATATACATACATGTATACATATATACATACATACATATATACATATACATACATATTTACATATATACATACATGCATATATACATATACATACATATTTACATATATTTATACATATACAGACATATACATACATATATACATACATACATACATATATACATGCATATATACATACATACATGGTTACATATATACATGCATATATTAATACGTCTTTGTATGTACGCATATATACACATACACATGCATACGTATGTACTCGTGCGTATGTATATGCATGCATATACACACGTGTGTATTTTCCCTCCTATCTTTGGTTCATTTGAGAGAGGTGACGACAACAGCTTGGCAATGGTCGACAGGCCTGAGTGTCTGTCTTTAGGACCAGAAGAGGCTCCTCCTCCTCCTCCTCCTCCTCCTCCTCCTCCTCCTCCTCCTCCTCCTCCTCTTCCTCCTCCTCCTCCTCCTCCTGGTTGTCTATCGGGTGGATCTACAGTTAGCCATTGGGGCGTGGCAGTGGAAGGAATGAGGAGGTGGACCTAGCCGCCCTCCACCCTCTACCAGGCTAAACATCATCATCACGAAGAGAGGCTTAGGGACATTAACTTACGCTCTCTGGAAAGACGCAGAGTGCGGGGTGATCTAATAGAGGTGTTCAAGTGGATTAAAGGCTTTAACAAGGGTGATGCAAACAAGGTCATCATATTAAAACAACAGGGCAGGACTCCCAGGCTAAACATCATCATCACGAAGAGAGGCTTAGGCACCTTAACTTACGCTCTCTGGATAGACGTCAAGTGCGGGGTGATCTAATAGAGGTGTTCAAGTGGATTAAAGGCTTTAACAAGGGTGATGCAAGGTCATCATATTAAAACAACAGGGCAAGACTCGCAGTAATGGATTTAAACTGGACAAATTTAGATTTAAGAAGGGAATAGGCAAGAATTGGTTTACTAATAGGGTGGTCGACGAATGGAATAAACTTAGTAACCATGTAGTTAGTGAGCGCTGAAACTATCAGTTGTTTTGTGAGAAGACTAGACATCTTTATGGATGGGGGGGATGACAGGTGGTGATGGATACGGAGCTGCCTAGTGTAGGCCTTATGGTCTCTTGCAGTCTCCTTCATTCTTATGTTCTTGTGTCCCTCTTGTTCTTCTTCTTTGCCTCCTACTGCGTGTGGTCGCCATCGCCACCAGTAGCTTTCGTGTGGGCCGACTGAGAACGAAACGCGTGTGACCTTCTAAACTCCGTCCCGACAATCCAACGCGGCGTCAGGTCGCGTCGAAGCGTTCCGCCGCAGTGCCAGCCCATCTGGGGGAGGGGGGGGGGGTTCGGTCGCGTCAGGTGCCAGGTCTCGCCAGCCAACCAGTCGAACTATTTCCCCTCCCTCCGAAGGGTGGGTGGCCTGCATTTCGGGAGGAGTTCCTTCCTCCTCCTCCTCCTCCACCTCCTCCTCCTCCTCCTCCTCCTGGCTCTGCCCTCTCCCCC
>NC_134788.1:35241702-35244202 GCF_046742065.1 Oratosquilla oratoria
TTAATTTAGGTTGGGTTAGGTTAGGTTAGGTTAGGTTAGGTTAGGTTAGGTTAGGTTAGGTTAGGTTAGGTTAGGTTAAGGTAGGTTAGGTTAAGGTAGGTTAGGTTAGGATTTGGTTAGGTTTGGTTAGGTTTGGTTAGGTTTGGTTAGGTTTGGTTAGGTTTGGTTAGGTTTGGTTAGGTTTGGTTAGGTTTGGTTAGGTTTGGTTAGGTTTGGTTAGGTTTGGTTAGGTTAAGGTTAGGTTAATGTTAGGTTAGGTCAATGTTTCTTAACCTGGGTTTGATCGAACCCCAGGGGTTCGGTGAGTCAGTTTCCGGGGTTCGAAGACGTGTCCGATATCGGAGACATTTCTGTAACCGGGGAACTTAGATGAGCTCGCAAAGTCTCTCGACCAAAAGGTCTCCTGTCGGCATGCTCCGCCTTTGTCATCCTTACCCAGCATGGGTGAGACAGCCGTTCTCGTTTAGTGTTGCGACAGCAGATGTCAATGTTGAATACCTGGACGAAATCATTGAACTGCACCAGAGCCAGGTTCAAAAGCAACTCTTCAGAACAACAACGCGCTAAACGTTTTGGTGTCTCCGAATCGTAGCGTACCCTCTTATTGCTAAGAACTGCAACAGAGCTAGGTTCAAGAGCAACTCTTCAGAACAACAACGCGCTAAACGTTTTGGTGTCACCAAATCGTAGCGTACCCTCTTATTGCTAAGAAAGACCTCGAGATACTCATACCGTTTGTTACAACATATCTTTGCGAGTAATCCTTTTCGAGGATGGTAGACATGA
Organism: Oratosquilla oratoria; assembly: GCF_046742065.1. Lineage (NCBI taxonomy): Eukaryota > Metazoa > Arthropoda > Malacostraca > Stomatopoda > Squillidae > Oratosquilla > Oratosquilla oratoria. The sequence continues at coordinate 35,242,489 of NC_134788.1, forward strand.
AAACGAAGAAAAGGAACAGAATTTGTCGCGAAAATGATATGAGAGTGGCGCTTGCCAAGGTGACGCCGCGCATTTCTGAAATTGTCTCGCAGAGGGAACAGCAAAAGTCACATTGATTTGCAGTAAATATTCATTATGTTTTTGTTTTATTCATGTTTTGTTGGTTTTGTTCTTTGAACACAGTTATTTCGTGTGCAAATGATCCATGGTACAGTTTGTGGACTAATACAGTATATAGTTCCTATGTTTTGAATTTGAAGAAAAAAAAATATTTTTCCATCTACGAAGGGTTCGATGAATGCATGTATGAAACTTGCGGGGTTTAGTACCTCCAACAAGATTAAGGATGGGGGTGGCATCCCTCCCTCCTCTTCCTGAGGGGAGGGTAGCTGGCGTCGGTCGGGATACAGATGCATTGCACCCACGTCGTCGTCGTCGTCGTCGTCGTCGCTCTCCTAGCAAAAGGGCACAGGGGATCTCATCTGTATGTGTGTGTGTGTGTGTGTGTGTGTGTATGCGTGTGTTGGTTTGCAATCATCTAAGGTGCATCAGTATCTGCAGCATCAGGAGGAAGAGGAGGAGGAGGAGGAGAAGGAGGAGAAGACCTTTCCGCTTCATAACGGGGGGGGAGGGGGTAAAGAGAGAGAGAGAGAGAGAGAGAGAGAGAGAGAGAGAGAGAGAGAGAGAGAGAGAGAGAGAGAGAGAGAGAGAGAGAGAGAGAAAGAAGGAAGGAGGGGGAAATCGGATAAATAAGCATTCAAGTAAACACGAAGACAAAAGAAGGCCGAACCCGGGCAGTGACATGACAGACAGACAGACAGACGGACGGACGGACGGCCCTGCATGTAAGAAGGACGACGACGACGTCGGTCCGACCCGAGTCGTCGCCGTGAGATGCTCCTCGGCCGGCGATGCGGCAAAGTCCTTTTCTCTCCTCTCGTTTGTTCTCCTTCCTCAAGGGTGGAGGAGGAACAGGCAAAGCCTGGTGCACGGTGATGACGATCTTGGAGTCCCTCGACCCATCTCCTTCTTCTTCTTCTTCTTCTTCTTCTTCTTCTTCTTCTCCTTCCTCTTCTTCTCCTTCTACTTCTCCTTCCTCTTCTTCTCCTTCTTCTTCTTCTTCTTCTTCTTCTTCTTCTTCTTCCTCTTCTTCTCCTTCTTCTTCTTCTCCTTCTTCCTCTTCTCCTTCTTCTTCTTCTTCTTCTTCTTCTCCTTCCTCTTCTTCTCCTTCTACTTCTCCTTCCTCTTCTTCTCCTTCTTCTTCTTCTTCTTCTTCTTCTTCCTCTTCTTCTCCTTCTTCTTCTTCTTCTTCTTCTCCTTCTTCCTCTTCTCCTTCTTCTTCTTCTTCCTCTTCTTCTCCTTCTTCTTCTTCTTCTTCTTCTTCTCCTTCTTCCTCTTCTCCTTCTTCTTCCTCTTCTTCTCCTTCTCCTTCTTCTTCTCCTTCTCCTTCTTCTTCTCCTTCTTCTTCTCCTTCCTCTTCTTCTCCTTCTCCTCCTACGTCTCCCTCCTCTTCTTCTTCTTCTTCTCCTTCTTCTTCTTCTCCTCCTACGTCTCCCTCCTCCTCTTCTTCTTCTTCTTCTTCTTCCTCTTCTCCTTCTTCCTCATCATCTTCTCCTTCTTCTTCTTTCTCTTCTTCTTCTTCTTCCTCTTCTTCTCCTTCTTCCTCTTCTCCTTTTTCTTCTTCTTCTTCTTCTTCTTCTTCTTCTTCTTCTTC
>NC_134788.1:35249202-35254202 GCF_046742065.1 Oratosquilla oratoria
CCCAAAGACCCTTTCATAGTATGGTACACATTTCCATAGACCCTTTCATAGTATGGTACACATTTCCAAAGACCTTTTCATTCTCAAAAGGAAACAAGAAGAAGAGGAAGATGGGTCAAGATGAGGCACAAAACGTACGGTGCACTCCTAAAGACCCTCTCCAAAGATTCTTTCATTCTCAAAGGGAAAGTAGAAGCACACACACACATACACTCACATTTGGTACACACTCCCAAAGATTCCAAAGATCATTTATTCACTGTCAGTGAAAATTAGAGGTACACGCGCACGCATACGTACGGTACACAGACACAAATTACACATTCCCAAAGAACCCCTTTTTTCATTGTCAGTGGAAGATAGAGGTACACACACACAAACACACACACACACACACATACACACACACACATACACACACACACACACACACACACACAGGGCCGAAATTATTTCGGTATCGCTGCGCTTCGGGTCGTTACTCTGACTCTCGTGGGCGGGGAGTTTGGTGTGTGTGTGTGTGTGTGTGTGTGTGTGTGTGTGTGTGTGTGTGTGTGTGTGTGTGTGTGTGTGTGTGTGTGTGTGTGTGTGAAAGGTCATAGCATTACCCATAGATCGGTCATACGAGCTCTGAGCTCTCTTCCGGGAGGGAAATAGCTGTCGATCACGAGTCCAACACGTGATCCAAAGACCAAAGATGAATACACACACACACATGGTACACACTCCTAAAGATCCTTATTTTATTGTCAGTGGAGGATAGAGGTACACACACACACACACACACACACACGCAGTACACATTCCCAAAGACCCTTTCTCCCACCTTACAAAGGATTACAAAGGAGGAGGAGGAGCATGCCGCCGACAGGAGACCTTTAGGTCCATAAAAAGGTCGGATGCGAAAAAGTTATAATAATGATAAATAAACATAATAATAATATAGATAATAATTAAATTAGATAGATAGGAAATTGGATAACAAACAGGTAAATAGTAAATAATAATGAATGGACAGATGAATAATAATAAATAATAAATATACAGATAAATGATAATAGATAATAATGGCAATGAGGTGACCAGCCGAGACTTCCATCTATCCCATTTGCTCTATCCCCTCTTTTATCTTAGTTCCCCGTGGACGAGGGGAGCCATCCCCGACTCCAGCCCACCGCCTCAGGGCAGGAAAGAGCATCAGTGAGCGGGCCGGGGGTGAGGACCTTTATCAAGAGGCCACCCCCCCAAAAAAAAAAAAAAATCACTTTTTTTTTTTGTTTTTTTGTTTTTTTGTTTATGATGTAGCCCCGAAAAGAAGAATCTGTTTCCCAGCCCTGGGGAGGCGACCCCAAGTGGCGTCGCCAAGCGTTTTTTCTTCCTGGGGGGTCGCCAAGACATCTAAATCAATATCAAGTTTCCAAATTCGTATTGCTATAATAAAATTCGATTATGTTAACTTTGTCTTTGATATATACATACATGTACCAAGGCTTTTTTCCCCCTTACAAGGGGGGGTAGCCAAAAAGAAAAAGGCATGGAATCATTCCCACCCATTCCATCCCTGAATACACTCCACACCCCTCGACCCTCCCTCTTATCTTAGCACCTCCTGAATGACGGGTCATCCCTGCACCTTGTCCACTGCCCTGGGTCAGAAGCAGTGTCGCAAGATAACCTTACATTACCTTTCTTACACACATGTTTATTATACCTGTCTCCTAATTTCTACAGTCCACAACTAGTATATTAATGCGTATATGATTAGAGGTTATTTCATGAAGATCAAATTGGGGGTCGAGTTAGGAAATACTGAGATAAGTTGCTTCGCTGTTCTCTCATTCTCTCTCTCTCTCTCTCTCTCTCTCACACACACACACACACACACACACACACACACACACACACACCAGTGTAACTTGGAGGACTGTTACTGGCCTAGTGACACAGGGAGAGATTGACAGTCGGTTTAGGTTAAACACTTTATTGAAAGGATACTGGCATACACACACGTGTTGGCCGCCCCGAGTCTGAAAGGATACTGACCGTGACCTGACCTCACACGCCTTAAGTACCCTCGGGGCGTACCGAAAAGTAGCGTCCCTCTGGCTGGGACAGGGTTGACGGGCGTAGCCCGGAATTGTGTTTTTGGTAACCTACAAATATGTTTCTCACACAAGTATTATGGCCGTAGCCCAAACATACATTCTCTAACCCATGAGGCTAGTTGTCCTTACACTTTCTCGACAATAGGCTGTTCACCCACATCCTGCGACTACTGTATACACCTATGCCTCAATGTGTACTTGCGGGGGACTCTGTTCACCATACCAGCAACACCTGAGGTGTTATCGTCGTCGTCGTCGTCGCCTGAATTGAGTCGGTGCTACTACCGTGACCAAGTCGGGCTGACTTCCTCCGTCAGTAGATCTTGTATCACAGGACGACTTACAGACTCCCCGCCAACCTACCAAGAAGAACAAAGTCAAACCGGGCTAGCACTCCCCGTAGATTTATTCATGGAAGGCAGATGTGGAAGAAGTGAATATGAAGGGGCGTCCTAGGATGAGATGGATGGATGGGGGTGAAAGGGGCATTACAAAAGAGAGGAATGTCTGTTGAGGAAGGACGGGAGAGGACAGAAGATAAGGGTGAATGTAGAAGGGTTGTGTATGGATGATGCTGTGATGCATGAGGGGGAGTGGGTGGGGGATGGGGGGGTGAGGGAGTATGTATGAGAAATAATTTGACACAGCCCGAAGGGATTTCTCCCAGTCTTCTCCTTTTCTGCACGAGGGGACGGAGAGGGTGGGTCGCCGAATTAATGAAATGGCCTTGCTGTGGATGTGCTGTGTCTTGCGACACTACTTCTGACCACCCAGGGCAGTGGACAGGATGCAGGGATGACCTGTCATCCAGGAGGTGCCAAGATAAGAGGGAGGGAGGAGGGTGGAGGGGAATGGAATGTGTGGGGAATGGAATGGGTTGGAGTGGTTTCTATGCCTTTTTCTTTTTGGCTACCCCCCGTGTAAGGTGGAAAAAGCCTTTAGTATATGTATGTATGTAAACCTCCTTTTCGGAATTCCTTTTCTATGGTCGTCATTATTGTGGTTCCAGTTTCCTGGAATTTCAGCTAAATCAAGTTTGAAAATAAACACACACACACACACACACACACACACACACACACACACACACACACACCTTTGCATGAGCATCATCGCGATTCTTTGAGCCCTTTTGTGCCATGGGAGAGAAAAAACTAAGTCCAAGGTGACTGAAACAGTGTCGCCAGTTCGTCCCCATTTGGAATATGCTGCAGTGGCGTAGGTAAGGGGGGGGGGGGGTCCGCCCCGGGCGGCCCTTTTTGAGGGGCGGCATTTTTGGTCCTTGTATGATTGACATAAAATTACGTTAATCAGTCTCTCATAGATGTCAGTTTTTTCTACGTTATTAAGCATAATAAAGCGTGACAGTTTGCAAGCGTGTTAATATCAATCCGATTGGACGGGTATACATGGGTGAAAATGAACATGCTCTACACAGAAATTGGACTAGGGTACTGTTACGAGTTAATATGTATAGGCTACTGAATTTTTTTTTTTTTCGGCTAAACTACGTTTAGTAACAATCGAATATCATAATGTAGACAGTAGAAGCTGTTTCCCACACAGAACAATAGATCTTAATGAATAATCATTAGTATTAAATCATTCCTTTCAAAGGATGTATTAACATCAACTGTCAATCAAACACACACACACATATATATATATATATATATCCTTTAAGAAGTTAATGTGCATTTGTAATATTGAATTATTGAATTCCTTGTGAGAAGGGGTGGTCACCGAATCTCATTGAAGACATTGACAGATAAGAAAAAGTACAACGGCGAGCCACAAAACCGATTCCAAATATAAAAAATAAATCATACGAAAATCAACTAAAACATATGAATCTGTTTTCCCTAAAAAAGCGTAGACTCAGAGGTGACTTGATACAGGTCTTTAATATTCTAAAGGGAATAGACAACATCAAAAGTGACCAAATTTTCACACTGAATGAGAATCAGACAAGAAACAATGGTCTCAAACTGCCCGGAGATAGATTCAATTTGGAGGTGGGTAGAAACAACTTCGCCAACCGTGTAGTTAATGAATGGAATAAACTTCCTGTAGAGGCAGTGCAATGTAGTTCAGTTCGAAGCTTTAAGATTCGTTTAGATAAACAAATAAGCAAGATGCTGTAATGATTGTAATTCATTTTATATTATTTGTTTATTTGTTTGTTATAATTTGTCTGTTTGTTTATTATTATTTGCTTGATTTTCATTTATTATCATTTATCTGTCAATTTATCATTATTTACTATTTACCTGTTTGTGTATCATATAACTAAAACTATGCATTTATTTATTTTATTGTTCATCATTTAGGTTATTAATTTTTTTATTTATTTATCTATTCATTTATCATTATTATGATATTTTTTTCGCATCCGACCTAATTATGGACCAAAAGGTCTCCTGTTGGTATGCTCCACCTCCTTTGTAATCCTTTGTAATTCTCTGAACAAGATTGGAAGAAGAAGAAGAAGCAGAAAAAGAAGAAGAAGGAAAAGAAGAAGAGGAGGGAGATGAAGGAGAGGAAGAAGAAGAAGGAGAAGATGAAGAAGAAGAAGAAGAAGAAGAAGAAGAAGAAGAAGAAGAGGAAGAAGAAGAAGAAGAAGAGGAAGAAGAAGAAGAAGAAGAAGAACAACAACAACAAGGAAAAGAAGAAGAAGAGGCAAACGAAGAAGAAGAAAAAGAAGAAGAAGAAAAAGAAGAAGAAGAAGAAGAAGAAGAAGAAGAAGAAGAAGAAGAAGAAGAAGAAGAAGAAGAAGAAGAAGAAGAAGAAGAAGAAGAAGAAGAAGAAGAAGAAGAAGAAGAAGAAGAAGAAGAAGAAGAAGAAGAAGAAGAAGAAGAGGAAGGAAAAGAAGAAGAGGAGGGAGACGTAGGAGGA
>NC_134788.1:35256702-35261702 GCF_046742065.1 Oratosquilla oratoria
AGTAGTAGTAGTAGTAGTAGTAGTAGTCATTGGCGGGAGAGGGGCCAATGAATTGTGTATGTGAAAGACAGACCCTGCTGCTTCCACCACACAGTTCCACTAGTAGTAGTAGTAGTAGTAGTAGTAGTAGTAGTAGTAGTAGTAGTAGTAGTAGTAGTAGTAGTAGTAGTAGTAGTAGTAGTAGTAGTAGTAGTAGTATTTGTTGTAGTAGTAGTAGAAGTAGGAGGAGGAGTGTATACCGAATGTGGACCAGGGCTCATTCACTCCTATAATCTTGAGGACGACTTTAGTAGGGATGGGTCCAAGAGCAAAGACATTCTACGCTCGACTGGCAGAGGTGATGGCTGAAAAGAAACGACAACCAAAAAAAGCGGCAGTGTATCGTGGATGAGATGTAGACTTTCATTCTCAGTCTTAAGATCAACTCCTCTATGGCTGAGGGGTACCAGGTCCCCACCGCTCAAATCAGCACACATACAAAACCCCGATTTTGAGCAGACGGTGGTTGACAGTAGGATAAATGAACTTCTGTATTAAAGTCATAAATAAAAGGATCGTCGTCGACCACGTCATTGGCGGGAGAGGGGCCAATGAACTGCGTCTGTGGGAGACAGGTCCTGATTGCTTTCACCACACAGTTCCACCAGGATGGAGTTTTTTTTTTTTTTTTTTTTTTTTTTTTTTTTTTTTTTTTTTTAATGATAAAAAAGTAGTAATATTACGCGGGCTTTGGAGAGCGCAGCAACTAGATGTACCTAACGTAAGGTCCTGATTGCTTTCACCACACAGTTCCACCAGGATGGATTTTTTTCCTTTTTTTTTTTTTAATGATAAAAAAGTAGTAGTATAACGTGGGCTTTGGAGAGCGCTGCAATTAGATGTACCTAACGTAAGGTCCTGATTGCTTTCACCACACAGTTCCACCAGGATGGAGTTTTTTTTTATGCTTTCACCACACAGTTCCACCAGGATGGAGTTTTTTTTTTTTTTTTTTTTTTTTATGATAAAAAAGTAGTAGTATAACGCGGGCTTTGGAGAGCGCTGCAATTAGATGTACTTAACGTAGCATATTTCGAGCCGTCCTCTCCTTCTTCATGATGAGATCTCTTTCCTCCGTTGCCAGTCTGACTCATCCCGGACTAGGGTCGTCCTATCAACGGTCGTCCTCAATTCTCGTCTCATCCTTGGATCTAGATGTTTATTTTTATCTATTTTATTTATTTATTTATTTTATTTTTTATTTTTTACTTTTTATTTTTTACTTCTTTTTTCTGCCATCGCACCTTTTGTTTATTTCTATCTATTTTATTTATTTATTTATTCATTTATTTATTTATCTATCTATTTTTTTTACTTCTTTTTTCTGCCATCGCACCTTCTGTTTATTTTTATCTATTTTATTTATTTATTTATCTATTTATTTATTTATCTATTTTTTTTTTAAATTCTGCCATCACACCTGTTTATTTTTATCTACTTTATTTATTTATTTATTTACTTATTTATTTTTTTTACTTCTTTTTTTCTGCCATCACACCTTCTGATTCGACCCCCCCCCCACCCCCCGAACAGACGACAAATGTCTCCTTCCATTCTCTCCCCCGGGGGGGCGTAACAAAATGACTACTTCTTCGGGTGGTGGATCCCCGGCCCCCGTTCCCCCTGGGTGAAAGTCTCCCCCCCCCTGCCACGACCCTCCAATCCCCCCACCCCCCTTTAGAAACCCCCAACCCGGGTTGCAGTCAGTCGGTCAGTCAACATCAATTGGGGGGTACCGTATGCCAGGGAGCGCGTGGTGGCTCCACTTAAACGTCGTCCGAAGCTTGTGCCATCCACGGTCTTTCCGAGGAGGCAAGCTCCCATGCAGACACCCTCAATCCACCAGCCCCGGCCATGCATTCCGTGGGCGTCATCCACTACTTCGTCTCCTCCTCCTCCTCCTCCTCCTCCTCCTCCTCCTCCTCCTCCTCTCCTCCTCCTCCTCCTCCTCCACCTCCTCCTCCTCCTCCTCCTCCTCCTCCTCCTCCTCCTCCTCCTCCTCCTCCTCCTCCTCCTCCTCCTCCTCCTCCTCCTCCTCCTCCTCCTCCTCCTCCTCCTCCTCCTCCTCCTCCTCCTCCTCCTCCTCCTCCTCCTCCTCATCCTCCTCCTCCTCCTCCTCCTCCTCCTCCTCCTCCTCCTCCTCCTCCTCCTCCTCCTCCTCCTCCTCCATTGAGGGTCGTCGCTCTTGCGGTGGAGCCAGGACCTTAAATTACACTCTCTGGAAAGACGGGGTGATCTAATAGAGGTGTTCAAGTGGATCAAAGGCTTTAACAAGGGTGACGCAAACAAGGTCATCATAATAAAACAACAGGGCAGGACTCGCGGTAATGGTTATAAACTGGACAATTTTAGATTTAAGAAGGAAATAGGCAAGAATTGGTTTACTAATAGGGTGGTCGACGAATGGAATAGACTTAGTAAACATGTACTAATGAGTGCTGGAACTATCAGTTGTTTTAAGAAACGGTTAGAAAACTTTATGGATGGGGGGGATGACAGGTGGTGATGGATACGGAACTGCCTAGTGTAGGCCTTATGGTCTCTTGCAGTCTCCTTCACTTTTTATGTTCTTAGGTTGGAACTGCCTAGTGTAGGACTTATGGTCTCTTGCAGTCTCCTTCATTTTTTATGTTCTTAGGTCGGAACTGCCTAGTGTAGGCCTTATGGTCTCTTGCAGTCTCCTTCATCCTTATGCAACCCTGTAGGTTGGACCAGGGGGAATCAACGAAAGTATCAGTTGCCGAGAAGACTGACGAGTTAGAGGGGATTTACACGGGCTAACGGTCCGTCGAACCCGGTTCGACAGACACGTGTGAACGTGTGAACGGGGTATCTGGTTGTCGAACACGTTGGTTGAACCCCAAATACCCCGTTCTTCACACGTTCACACATCACGTGTGTAAACACCACGTGAGAACGGAAGAGCCATTATCATTTTGTACGACGTTTCATTTAGTAGAGCTTTTTCAAGCTTTTTTCGTGTACTTGAAAAAGCTGTAATACGCGAGAGACGTCGTACAAATAAAGGCTCCGTCCTCACGTGTTGTTGAACTCGTCAGGGGAACAACGTAACAACGTGACACGTGGTACCCGTAACGGCCGTAACGGCCACCAGTTATCCTACTGGTAGGTCGCCAATGCCAAACAAACTCGCATCTCCTTTCCTCTCTCTCTCTCTCTCTCTCTCTCTCTCTCTCTCTCTCTCTCTCTCTCTCTCTCTCTCTCTCTCTCTCTCTCTCTCTCTCTTTCTTCCCGCACAAGAGAGGGGGGAAGGGGGGAGGAAGGGAACGCCCCCCCCCCCCGTTCTTGGCCCGTCGGGGGGGAGTTATGCGCCAACGACCCTTCCCTCCCTCCCTCCCTCCCTATCTCCCTTCCTCCCTCCCTCCCTCATTCTCCTCCACCGCCGCTCTCCTCCCGTCCAGTCGGTCGGAACGGGTCAGATCGGGTCGGGGTGGGTCGAGTCAGGTCGGGTCGGGTTTTCTTTGCCCCTGGAGTTTCGCAGAGGGATGGAGGATAGAGGGGAAGAAGATGGAGAGAAGGGAGGAGGAGTGAAGAAGGAGGAGGGGTGAGGAGGGAGGGGGAGGAGGAGGGAGGGGGAGGATGGAAGAGGGAGGAAGATGGAGGAGGGGGAGGAGGGAGGAGAAAGGAGGAGGGGTGAGAAGGGAGGAGGGAGGAAGGAGGAGGAGGGAGGAGGGAGGAGGAGGGAGGAGTGAGGAGGAAGGAGAAGGGGTGAGGAGGGAGGAAGGAGGAGGGGGATGATGGAGATGGGAGGAGGGAGGAGAAGGGAGGAAGGGAGGGGGTATGGAGGAGGAGGATGAAGGGAGGGGAGAGAAGGGGGGAAAGAGGTCCAAGGGGAAGGGTGAGGAGGAGGAGGAGGAGGAGGAGGAGTTTCGAGGGAAGTACAATGACTCGGAGGTGATGAGACGGGACACCACGAACGCTAGAAGTAAGTACACGCGTCCACAAACACATGACACACACACACACACACACACAATTCCCCGCCCGGGCGGAGATAAGTTGGGTTTGTCTCCTATCACGTGTAGCCCCTGTTCACCTAGCAGTGAGTAGGGACGGGATGTTAGTCAAGGAGTTGTGACCTTGCTGTCCCGGTGTGTGGTGTGTGAGTGGTCTCAGACCTACCCAGAGATCGGCAAATAATGAGCTCTGAGCTCACTGCCGTAGGGTGGTGTCTGGCTGTCTCATTATCATTGTTATTCTTATTATCATCATTATCATAATTATCACTGTTAATAGTATCATTATCGTTATTATTATCATTGTATCATCATTATAGATGCGGGGATGACCCGTCATCCAGGAGGTGCCAAGATAAGAGGGAGGGAGGAGGGTGGAGGGGAATGGAGTATATGGGGGGTGGAATGGGTGGGAGTGTTTTCCATGCCTTTTTCTTTTTGGCTACCCCCCATGTAAGGGGGAAAAAGCCTTTGGTATATGTATGTATTCTAATTTTTTATTGTTATCGTCATCATTGTATTATTATTCCAAAATTCATTTATTATTGTAATTGAGATTATGATGTTTATTTTCCTCATAATCACTGTTGGCATTCTGATAACATTTATTATCAATAGACCGAGATGCAGCTGGAGGAGGAGGAGGGGGAAGAGGAGGAGGAAGAGAAGGAAGAAGAGGAGGAGGAGGAGGAGGAGGAAGAGGAGGAGAAGGAGTATTTGTTCCCCTTTGGTGGAAAAGTAATAGCGTCTCAGTTTGTTTGTCCCTGTGTGTGTGTACTTTAGTGCACGCGCGTGTGTGTATATTTTCATGTGTGTGCATATGTGCCTAAGTGTGTATGTTTGTGTGTGTGTGTGTGTGTGTGTGTGTGTGTGTGTGTGTGTGTGTGTGTGTGTGTGTGTGTGTGTGTGTGTGTGTGTGTGTGTGTGTATGTGTGTGTGTGTGTGTATGTGTATTCACCTCGGATCTGCTGCAGTCTCTGTCGA
>NC_134788.1:35266702-35269202 GCF_046742065.1 Oratosquilla oratoria
CGACTTTCTGAGTTTATTCCTGTGACAGGTTTCGCTCTATGCTTCTTCAGGGGAATGTAACTTCTTTTTCCACCTTCATCAACTTGTTACAATGTACCAGCATATATATATATATATATATATATATATCTATATATATATATATATATATATATATATATATGTGTGTGTGTGTGTGTGTGTGTTGTGTGTGTGTGTGTGTGTGTGTGTGTGTGTGTGTGTGTGTGTGTAATTGACCACGAAGAAAAACTATCAAAGCAGAGCGCTTTCGTGTATTTACATCTTCAGTGCAAATAATGTATTATTTGCACTGAAGATGTGAATGCACGAAAGCTCTCTGTTTTGATAGGTTTTCATCGTGGTCAACTTTGCATTTTCAAGAACACACGCTTCCAGTGTTTTTCCTGCACATACATATACATATACATATACACACATATATATATATATATATATATATATATATATATATATATATATATATATATATACGTATATCGGCACCTGAAAGTGTATGCAAAGAGGATACTCTAAGAAGGGTTGATTGTGCCGACGGCATTGTATGAGGCAGAGACTTGGAATTTAAAGGAGGCAGAGAAGAAAATTTTAAATGTACTTGAGATGACATGTCTGAGAAGTCTGGCAGGGGTTACTAGTTTGGATAGAGAGGGGGCACGCGGGAGTGGAGAAGTGCATGACAGATAGGGCTGATGAAAGAGTATTGGGATGGTTTGGACACGTGGAAAGAATGAGTGAAGACAGATTAGTGAAAGAGGTTTGGAAGGCAGAGATGGAGGGAGCGAGCTTGAGGGGACGACCGAGGATGAGATGGATGGATGGGGTAAAAGGGGCTTTGGGAAAGAGGGGAATGTCTGTTGAGCAAGGAAGAGAGAAGACAGAATATAGGGGTGAATGGAGAATGGTTGTGTATGGATGATACTGTTATGGAAGGGATGGGGGGATGGGAGACGAGGGATAAGGGGTGCTTATGTGTGAAGGATATTTTGACGCAGAACCCGAAGGGATATCTCCCCGTCTTCTCTTTTTCTATATGATAGGACGGACGGAGGGGGTGGGCGCCGATTAAGTGAAAGCCTTGCTGTGGATGTACTGTGCTTTGCTGCATTGCGTTTGGCCCAGGGCAGCTGGCGGATGCAGGGATGAGCCGTCATCTATGAGGAGCTGAGATGGAAGAGGTGGAGGGGGTGGTGGGGGGAGTGGGATGGGTGGGAATAGGTACGTGCCTCTGACTTGGCTACCCCTTTATAAGGAGGAAAAAGCTCTTGGTGTGTGTGTAAGAAGTATATATATATATATATATATATATATATATGTGTGTGTGTGTGTGTGTGTGTGTGTGTGTGTGTGTGTGTGTGTGTGTGTGTGTGTGTGTGTGTGTGTGTGTGTGTGTGTGTGTGTGTGTGTGTGTGATTTGGATGATGGAGAACATAAACACAGGGGAAGGCTTAAAACCCTAAACACTCCAACTTTTCGTTCGCGTAGAACTTCTTCAGAGAGCGAAACGTTAGAGTGTTTAGGATTCCAAGCCTTTCCCTGTGTTTATGTTCTCCATCATCCAAATCATATGTCAAAAATACTTATCGATATATATATATATATATATATATATATATATATATATACCTATACGTGTATGCATGCACGTAATAACGTATGAGTATTAAGACACTTTCTTGGGAGGAAAAAAGAGTAGCCACCATCGATTCCGGGACCATATTTTGTCGTCTCAATACACAAATTTTACAGTTATTCCGTTATCCTCTAGGCGATTGCATATGTCATTTTGTATGAAGATGCGTCAGTGCGGTGTGTGTGTGCGTGTGTGTGTCTGAAACACGGTTCTCCCCCCACCCACTACTGCTCCCAGTTCACATCTCCACGATTGAAGTCTCCCATCAGGACGACATTCAAATTTTATTGTATATATATATTTTTTTCGTTTTCAGGAATACACATCGCAGCCCCCACCCCCCGTTTTCTTTCTTCCCCATTGCCGCCCGCATAAGAACATAAGAATGAAGGAGACTGCAACAGACCATAAGGCCTACACTAGGCAGTTCCAACCTAAGAACATAAGAATGAAGGAGACTGCAACAGACCATAAGTCCTACACTAGGCAGTTCCAACCTAAGAACATAAGAATGAAGGAGACTGCAAGAGACCATAAGGCCTACACTAGGCAGCTCCGTATCCATCACCACCTGCCATCCCCATCCATAAAGTTGTCTAATCGTTTCTTAAAACAACTGATAGTTTCAGCGCTTGCTACATGGTTACTAAGTCTATTCCATTCGTCGACCATCCTATTAGTTAACCAATTCTTGCCTATTTCTTTCTTAGATCTAAATTTGTCCAGTTTAAAATGTACACGCACTGTCAGGTTTCTTGTATTTTGTCGTTGCTCCTCTTTTTGATTTACCCTTTGTTCCACACTGTCTTAACCTGGGGTACCTACAAAGGATTACAAAGGCGGAGCATG
>NC_134788.1:35274202-35281702 GCF_046742065.1 Oratosquilla oratoria
CCTCTTCTGAGCGACCTAGTCTCTGCTGTCCTCGTCATCATCTCGACAGCCTTTCTTGACTTTTGGCTCTCGGCGTCCACGACCCCGTCCAGTTCGTCCGTTGGTCGCCGCACCTCCATCCTCCTCCTCCTCCTCCTCTTGTTGCAGACCACACACACACAGACACAGACACCACCGCCCCGTCATACTTTACCATTAGGCGGACTCCGTTCCCCAACTCCTCCATCCATGGAAGGAGGTGCTGCCCTCACTCCTCTCCTCTCCACCTCCCTCCCTCCCTCTTTTCTTGGCTCCTCCTGGATGACGGGTCATCCCTGCATCCCGCCCACTGCCCTGGGTCAGAAGCAATGCAGCAAGACACAGCACATCCCCAGCAAAGGGGAGATTTCCCTTCAGGCTACGCCAGAATATCATTAATACTCCCTCATCATGCATAACAGCATCATCCATACACAACCATTCTCCATTCACCCCTATCTTCTGTCTTCTCCCTTCCTTCCTCAACAGAGGAGGAGGAGGAGGAGGAGGAGGAGCAGGCCACTCCTCCTCCTCCTCTCACTCCTCCAGGGTAGCAGGCATGCGGTGTCTGAGGTCGACCCACGGGTGCTGGCGAACATAAGAATGAAGGAGACTGCAAGAGACCATAAGTCCTACACTAGGCAGTTCCAACCTAAGAATGAAGGAGACTGCAAGAGACCATAAGGCCTACACTAGGCAGCTCTGTATCCATCACCACCTGTCATCCCCATCCATAAAGTTGTCTAATCTTATCTTAAAACAACTGATTGTTTCAGCGCTCACTACTACATGGTTACTAAGCCTATTCCATTCGTCGACCACCCTATTAGTAAACCAATTCTTGCCTATATCCTTCTTAAATCTAAATTTGTCCAGTTTATAGCCATTACTGCGAGTCCTGCCCTGTTGTTTTAATATGATGACCTTGTTTGCATTACCCTTGTTAAAACCTTTGATCCACTTGAACACCTCTATTAGATCACCCCGCACTCTGCGTCTTTCCAGAGAGTGTAAGTTAAGGTGCCTAAGCCTCTCTTCGTGTCATTTTGGTCATTCTTCTCTGTACTGATTCGAGTGAATTGGTGTCCATTCTGTAGGACGGAGACCAAAACTGTACCGCATAGTCAAGGATGGGTCTAACTATCGCTAGATAGAATTTGATAATTACCTCTGCACTTCTATTCGTTACCGTCCTAGCAATGAAACCTAATGCTCTGTTAGCTTTAATCCTGGCGCTAATGCACTGTTTCCTGGTTTTAACGTCCGGACTCACTAGAACTCACAAGTCTCTCTCGCACTCAGTTTTTTCTAAAAGTGTGTTATCTAAGCTGTATCTATTTTCGGGGTTGTGTAGCCCTACGTTTAACTCTTTAGTCGCCGATCGAGTCGCACTCGCTCTTTCTCTCTTCTTGTGTTACGACGACCAGAGCCTGTTGGCGCATCGTCGCCACCGAAACAAGATGCGTCGTCGTCGTCATCATTATTGTCGCCGCGTGACCAACCCCTCCCCTCCCCCCTCCACTTCCCCCCCCCCAGGGGTTCGCAGGAAGCCAAGAGCCAATTTGTTGTCCCCTCAGCAACACACACACACACACACACACACACACACACACACACACACACACACACACACACACACACACACACATACAAGCATACCTGCAAAACTAATTAGGAGTAAACTCTGACTAAGACTCCCATTTACGTCAAGCTGTCAGAATATTTAAACAATATATATATATATATATATCACTATATATATATATATATATATATATATATATATATATATATATATATACATACTGTATATACGTGTGTGTGTGTAAAGATACATCACGTGATGAAATGTCCCTTGGAAAAGTATATTGACAAGACTCAAGGAGGGGGAGACGGAGAAACCAGAGGACCTGAAAGGAGGAGGAGGAGGAGGAGGAGGAGGAGGAGGAGGAGGAGGAGGAGGAGGAGGAGGAGGAGGAGGAGGAGGGCCAGACTTGAGCCAAAGGGACATTACACCACCACAGTCGGGGAGAAGGTTCTGCTCCATCCTGAACGTCGTTTGAAAGCAAGAGCCAACTGCAGCTCTACAAGATGCCTTTCTTTCACTAATAACTAGCGAATGGGACTTGCTCCGCTCTGGCGAGTGTCTGGCGCCAAAGAGAGAGGGGGACGGGTTCTCTCGAAGGCACCGCCACGACCACGTCTTCCCTGGCGCCGCTGTTGATGCCGATGACGACGGTCGTGTTGTGCGGACACCGCGAGGCGCCAAGCAGAGGTTGACGATCGAGAGGAATTTTTCTTTGTTCCTTGGCCACGGGGCCATTCATGTGGGACTCTGGGGTTAAGACTCGGGTTCAGACCCGGGCTCGGAAGACAAGCCATTGGGCTTCAGGTAACTTTGCTTAGGTGCCGAACGAGGATGCTCTTCCTCGTCTCTCTCTCTCTCTCTCTCTCTCTCTCTCTCTCTCTCTCTCTCTCTCTCTCTCTCTCTCTCTGTCTGTCTGTCTCTCTCTCTCTCTCTCTCTCTCTGTCTGTCTCCAGCGAAGCTGATTAAATTTCTCTGGCGTTTCACTGTAGGGCAAAAGAGAAAGGCAGGAGGAAGTGGAGAAGGAGGAGGAGGAGGAGGAACAACAAGGAGGAAGAGGAACAAGAGGAGCCAACTGGGCACGCTATGATTTTCAACCTGGAGTTTCACGGTAGAGCAAAAGAGAAAGGCAGGAGGAAGTGGAGAAGGAAGAGGAGGAGGAGGAGGAACAAGGAGGAGGAGGAACAAGAGGAGCCAACTGAACACGCTATGATTTTCAACTTGGAAAATTACCGACTGACTGTACCGGACGAGATGAGTCTACCCACAGGCCACGGTGGCATGGTGGACGTGCACTGAACGAAACCTATGGTGACGACGAGGACCTAGTCAGACTTGCGACTGTCTGGACTCTTGTCCTGTGTCCAAACAACTGCTCGTGCGTTGTTCCGGGATGGACCAAGTCCTCATGCTGGAGTTGCCGCCGTTGTCGTGAGTACCTCGGCCCCGGGACCCGAGCCTGGGGCACCTCGTCTGTCCCCAGTGGCAGCACAGATGACCACGGGGGGGCGCTGACCGGAATAGATTCCCCTATCCCCGGTGGCATATATGGTCGGTCCCAGAATAAAAAATGACCACTCAATCACTCACATCGAAAGTATATTCCAGACGACCAGCGATCGCCTGAGCATTGCATTGTTTCTGCCCTGGAGAGAGAGAGAGAGAGAGAGAGAGAGAGAGAGAGAGAGAGAGAGAGAGAGAGAGAGAGAGAGAGAGAGAGAGAGAGAGAACGAATACGATTCTCTCGAGGACTGTGGGAGAGAGGAGCACCCCGACCTTTGCATCTGCAAGGTTCAGCGGTCACTCATCAACAAGCAAAACAGACCGCATCAATCCACCCACACTGCCTCTGGTTCGACACCGTGGACCTCGAACCTGACTGGAGAGGAGGCACGGACCGATGTGAGAGGCAAAACGAGGAGGGATGGGGGTTAGCCTGTCGTCAGATCGACAGAGGAAGAAGCCGCAACTGCGACGAGACGCCAGAGACAAAGCCGACGAATCAAGAGACTAACCAGCGCCACCGGCAGGCGAAATCAACCGCCCCCGAAGCTCGGCACGAGTCCCTCCGTTCTTTCTCTGGGGTGGGTGGAGACGCGATGCAATTCTTCTTCCCTTTTCCATGGTTTGAACGGGGTGTGGGGCATCGTGACGACGTCGAAACCCGATCGCATCCAGGCGCGGTGGGGGGCGCTGACCAGACTAGATCCTACACGTGGGGTTACTCAGACAACCTAAACCAAAATGTTGGCCAGAGAAAGCGGCAGATAAGGTATTCAAAAGCTGTGTGTGTGTGTGTGTGTGTGTGTGTGTGTGTGTGTGTGTGTGTGTGTGTGTGTGTGTGTGTGTGTGTGTGTGTGTGTGTGTGTGTGTGTGTGTAAGTCCAATAAGATCATGGACGCTATTAATGGTAGATTTGTAGGGGCGTGGGCCGAAAGAAATCTGAGGCGACATCAATCAATCATTCCAAAAAGGCAAATCGGACACACGTGGAGAGTAACCCCACAAAGCGGGGAGTCCTCTGTTGCGCCGCACAAGTGTCATTCTGACTCCCACGCCCACTCACCACCTGGCTAAGCACCTGAACCAGCTCCTGGCGCCAGTCACTCCAGCAGAGCACCACTGCACCTCGCCTAGGGAGGTCCTGGACTCGGACAACGGAGTTCTTGTAAGAGGAGGCATTGGATGTGGGGCTCCTCTTAACAAATGTTCCTGTCTAGGGTGGAGGGCGGGTGCGGACAGTCAGCTCCATTGGTGGTGTTATATGCCGACCTGGAGGAACCCCGCCATCCCAGTAAGACATTACCACCCTCCCTTTGGGTATCTCACCTTCGCAGCTGGATGGACGTGGAGTTCTTCTTTCACAAATGTTCCAGTCGGGGGCGGAGAGCGGACCGTCAGCTTCATTGCTGGTGTCAGGTGCCGACCCGGAGAAAACATCCCCCCACACCAATATCACCCCCCTCACCCCCATTGGTCCCCCCGGGATTCTCCCGTGACGCCAAGGGTTCCCCCCCCCCCCGCCGAGGGCACTCGCTAGCTAGTTCCATGTCCCTTACCACCTGCCATTCCCGTCCAAAATGTGACCTCATCTTCTCTTGAAACGACCCATTGTTTCAGCGCCCACTGCCGGGTTACTAAGATTATTCCATTTGTTAACCACTCTGCCGGTAAAACTGTACTTAAACATTTCCTTCTGGAACGAAAAGAACACGCGGACAGTCACTTGCCGCAACACGAAACCAAGAAGTGTGTAATGGTGGCATAGAATATTCTTTGTGTGTTGTACATACGTATTTGTAATATTGTTTACTTATTATTATTGTGAGATATGACATTATCATATACATTATATATTATACATTATATCATATACATTATTGTGAGAACCAAGTGTTCATTTGAGCGTGTATGTTTTCCCGCCAAGTCTGAGCTTGGTCGCGTCGCTTAGCGTCAGTCTTGATTATGCTTACGAAGCGACCGCACGCTCGTTTTTGTAGTGCTTATAACTAATACAATATTTTCCATTATTGCATTATTTGACTGTTTCATTGGCCACCCCGATACAAATGGAAACGACAAGACCCGAAGAGCATCGACACTCCTGTTGAAAGAAATCACTCCCCTTCCAACATCCGGACCAGCGTCATCATCTGTTGCCCCTAAAGCGGCTCATACACGATCAATTACATTGCGCAATTTCATTGTCAATACTCTGAATTGACAATGAAATTGACCGTGTATGGGCGATATATTGCCCATACACGGTCAATTTAATTGTCAATTCAGAGTATTGACAATGAAATTGCGCAATATAATTGATCGTGTATGAGCCGCTTTACAGTGCACCTCTTGACTAGTTAGTCGAACGAGAACGACATTCGAGGATGACGTCTTCTCACTCGTTGTCTAGTGGAGCTCCGCCGCCCTCCAAAGTGCATCTCCTTAAGGATCACCACAAGGAAAATCTTACAAGGTAATTCAGCGACTTTTGCCAAAGATTATGACAAGTTTGTCTCTTTTTTTCATGCAAGAGACTTGCATCCCCACATGATTAGGTAGCAGTAGCAGCAGCAGGCCCCTCTGAGAACATCGAGGGCATGGGGGGAGGGTCTAGCTTCCCTCGATGAGGATTTGTCTCCAGGCGTCCCTGTGTAAGGACGTGAGGCCAAAGGTCCCTCCGTCAGATTTTTTTTTTTTTTTCGTAAATAATAATCACGAAGAACCCACAGTCGTTATAAAAGGAAACTTAGAAGGAAGTATAACTTCTATATTTCGGCTAATAGCTATAGCCCTCTTCGTGATTATTATATGCAAATGTGCTACAACATTTTGTCTAAGTGGCTGTTCGTAAATGTTTAAGCATGTGCACTCGTACAATGATGGCGCTGTAGCCACGCCAGTATTATCATTATCTTTTCATGTGACCTATTCGTTTTACCTACTCTACTGTCGCTTCTCACCTTACTCATTTACTCTTCCACGGTACAATAGGCATGGCCTAAGTCATAGCACATCGGTGTGTGATTGATGAGGGTCAAAATATAACTCATGTAAATAATGTAGACCAATGCGGTCAATTTGAAATGTGTATCTTGATATAACCTCATACCATTAACTATGTATTTATGCATGATATCATTGGCTTTGTCCCCCTTACCCGCTACAAACAATTCCCGCGGACGCCCAACAAAGCCCAGGGGAGCTGGTGGAGCTTCTTGACCCCGAGGGTTCCTTGTACTAGACAGCGACCCACCCGCCCTCATTTCTGAGGAAGCGGATGTCGAGGCCACCACGTTGGGTCTAAATCTTTTTTCTTTCTTTTTTCGAGGTTTGCCGGGCTAGATGTAACCCCCCACCCACCCCCCAACGATCTGAGCCTTGCGATAGTTGGACCCATCCTTGACTATGCGGTACAGTTTTGGTCTCCGTCCTACAGAATGGACATCAATTCACTACAATCAGTACAGAGAAGAATGACCAAAATGATACATGGACTCGGAAATTTGCCTTGCGAAGAGAGGCTTACGCACCTTAACTTACACTCTCTGGAAAGATGCAGAGTGCGGGGTGATCTGATAGAGGTGTTCAAGTGGATCAAAGGTTTTAACAAGGGTGATGCAAACAAGGTTCATCATATTAAAACAACAGGGCAGGACTCGCAGTAATGGCTATAAACTGGACAAACTTAGATTTAAGAAGGAAATATGCAAGAATTGGTTTACTAATAGGGTGGTCGACGAATGGAATAGACTTAGTAACCATGTAATAAGCGCTGAAACAATCAGTTGTTTTGAAAGAAGATTAGACATCTTTATGGATGGGGATGACAGGTGGTGATGGATACGGAGCTGCCTAGTGTAGGCCTTATGGTCTCTTGCAGTCTTCTTCATTCTTATGTGGTCCGGGACTGTTTCTTCACGAACGCAGAAGACAATTCACCCACGATAAGGTGCCGTTGTTATCAGTGACGTCATCCGGAGGGACCTAACGCATCACACACACACACTCATACAAAGTCATGTCCCCCAAGTCACCTCAGGTCCAAGGTGAGTTGCAGCGGCATTATTACTCAGAGTGGACGGAACCTTTCCTAACCTCTGCGCCGCGGCCAGGATTCGAACAGACGCCCGAAATCCCGGCGCGGTTACCAGACTCACGCTCTACCAGACGAGCCACGGCGGGGCCTAGCATTGGGTCGCGTCGTCTCCTTCGCCAAGAACAAGAACAAGAACCTTTTTCCTCCTCCGTTCTCTGTCTAGTCTAACTGAAGCAACACCTTTGGCAGAGCTAGACATAAGAATGAAGGAGACTGCAAGAGACCATAAGGCCTACACTAGGCAGCTCCGTATCCATCACCACCAGTGCCGGATCCAGGATAAAAATTTGGGGGGGCT